>NC_084582.2:4797500-4830000 GCF_033978685.3 Nerophis lumbriciformis | reverse complement strand
TTAATCCTCGCAAACAAATGGGGGGTGGAACCAAAGCCTCTTTCCGTGTTGTTTTTGCCATTATCAGGTCTAAACTGGCTGCTGAAGCGTACAAATTTGTTGGAATACGTCCTTGTTTTTCTACTATCAAGATGCATGATTTATGATCTACAATACAATTTGACGAGCAACGAAGCGAGGCAGCAGCTGATCAGTCGATCGTGTCATCATTGACACTCAAGCTCGTGATCACAGCGCCGCTAGAGAACATCCACACCGTAACACAACATAAACACAACAGAACAAATACCCAGAATCCCTTGTAGCACTAACTCTTGCGGGACGCTACAATATACACCCCCGCTATCACCCCAACCCCCGCCCACCTCAACCCCCATCTCCCGAATTCGGAGGTCTCAAGGTGTCATCATTGACACTCAAGCTCGTGATCACAGCGCCGCTATAACTAGTTTGTCTGCGTTAGCGCTTATAATAACAATTTCACTAATACTTGGTTAATATTCAAGTCACGAAATGTCAATAGAGTATCGCTGGTGCTTTTTGGATGTTTTTTTTTTATTTTAATTCCCATTGTCACTGCTTTAAGCCATACTTGCCAACCCTCCCAATTTTCTCGGGAGACTCCCGGATTTCAGTGCCCCTCCCGAAAATCTCCCGGGGCAACCATTCTCCCGATTTTCTCCCGATTTCCGCCCGTTCAACAATATTTGGGGGTGTGCCTTAAATGCACCGCCTATATTTTCTTCCAAACAAACAGCGTGCCGGTCCAGTCACATAACATGTGCGGCTTCTACACGCACACAAGTGATTCCAAGGCATACTTGATCAACAGCCATACAGGTCATACTGAGGGTGGCCGTATAAACCACTTAAACACTGTTACAAATATGTGCCACACTGTGAACCCACACCAAACACATTTCGGGAGAACATCCACACCGTAACACAACATAAACACAACAGAACAAATACCTAGAATCCCTTGTAGCACTAACTCATGTTTTTTTTTATTTCAATTTCCATTGTCACTGCTTTAAGCCATACTTGCCAACCCTCCCAATTTTCTCGGGAGACTCCCGAATTTCAGTGCCCCTCCCGAAAATCTCCCGGGGCAACCATTCTCCCGATTTCCGCCCGTTCAAAACAATATTGGGGAGTGTGCCTTAAATGCACTGCCTATATAGCGTCCGCTTTTCTTCCAAACAAACAGCGTGCCGGTCCAGTCACATAACATGTGCGACTTCTACACGCACACAAGCGATTGCAAGGCATACTTGCTCAACAGCCATACAGGTCACACTGAGGGTGGCCGTATAAACCACTTTAACACTGTTACAAATATGCGCCACACTGTGAACCCACGCCAAACACATTTCGGGAGAACATCCACACCGTAACACAACATAAATCTACTCAGTGGCCTAGTGGTTAGAGTGTCCGCCCTGAGATCGGTAGGTTGTGAGTTCAAACCCCGGCCAAGTCATACCAAAGACTATAAAAATGGGACCCATTACCTCCCTGCTTGGCACTCAGCATCAAGGGTTGGAATTGGGGGTTAAATCACCAACAATGATTCCCAGGCACGGCACCGCTGCTGCCCACTGCTCCCCTCACCTCCCAGGGGGTGGAACAAAGGGATGGGTCAAATTCAGAGGACAAATTTCACCACACCTAGTGTGTGTGTGACAATCATTGGTACTTTAACTTTAACTTTAAACACAACAGAACAAATACCCAGAATCCCTTGTAGCACTAACTCTTGCAGGACGCTGCGATATACACCACCGCTACCACCCCAAACCCCCGTCCCCCCCCAAACTAAACCCCCTCCCCCCCATATCCCGTATTCGGAGGTCTCAAGGTTGGCAAGTATGCTTTAAGCTGACTTTTATTTACGAGTTAGAATGCATTAAAAAAAATACATTTGTCGTCATGTCTTTCATAATGATTGTGAACGGTAGGCAAAATCCCCCCAAAAAAGTGCAGTTCCCCTTTAACATCAACAATCGGTCATAATGAGAACTTTAATATCTATATATATTTTTTTCTCTTTCAAACAATGTGTCTGATTTTCAGATAATTTATAGATGTTTCATATTTGTTCTATTCTACCGTACATGAACATGCATCCAAAGGGTCAAAGTTCCAAATGCATTGATGGAAATTGTGATTAAAGCTCATGTCCCGCATAACTCGTGGAACTGTGGACCAGCTCTATACTCTCGGCAGGGTCCTTGAGGGTGCATGGGAGTTTGCCCAACCAGTCTACATGTGCTTTGTGGACTTGGAGAAGGCATTCGACCGTGTACCCCGGGAAGTCCTGTGGGGAGTGCTCAGAGAGTATGGGGTATCGGACTGTCTTATTGTGGCAGTTCGCTCCCTGTATAATCAGTGTCAGAGCTTGGTCCGCATTGCCGGCAGTAAGTCGGACCCGTTTCCAGTGAGGGTTGGACTCCGCCAAGGCTGCCCTTTGTCACCGATTCTGTTCATAACCTTTATGGACAGAATTTCTAGGCGCAGCCAGGGCGTTGAGAGGATCTGGTTTGGTGGCTGCAGGATTAGGTCTCTGCTATTTGCAGATGATGTGGTCCTGATGGCTTCCTCCGGCCAAGATCTTCAGCTCTCACTGGATCGGTTCGCAGCCGAGTGTGAAGCGACTGGGATGGGAATCAGCACCTCCAAGTCCGAGTCCATGGTTCTCTCCCGGAAAAGGGTGGAGTGCCATCTCCGGGTTGGGGAGGAGATCTTGCCCCAAGTGGAGGAGTTCAAGTACCTCGGAGTCTTGTTCACGAGTGGGGGAAGAGTGGATCGTGAGATCGACAGGCGGATCGGTGCGGCATCTTCAGTAATGCGGACGCTGTATCGATCCGTTGTGGTGAAGAAGGAGCTGAGCCGGAAGGCAAAGCTCTCGATTTACCGGTCGATCTACGTTCCCATCCTCACCTATGGTCATGAGCTTTGGGTCATGACCGAAAGGACAAGATCACGGGTACAAGCGGCCGAAATGAGTTTCCTCCGCCGAGTGGCGGGGCTCTCCCTTAGAGATAGGGTGAGAAGCTCTGTCATTCGGGGGGAGCTCAAAGTAAAGCCGCTGCTCCTCCACATCGAGAGGAGCCAGATGAGGTGGTTCGGGCATCTGGTCAGGATGCCACCCGAACGCCTCCCTAGGAAGGTGTTTCGGGCACGTCCGACCGGTAGGAGGCCACGGGGAAGACCCAGGACACGCTGGGAAGACTATCTCTCCCGGCTGGCCTGGGAACGCCTCGGGATCCCCCGGGAGGAGCTGGACGAAGTGGCTGGGGAGAGGGAAGTCTGGGCTTCCCTGCTTAAGCTGCTGCCCCCGCGACCCGACCTCGGATAAGCGGAAGAAGATGGATGGATGGATGTATGGTCCCGCATAACAACGAAAGTGCTCTTGACCAAAGTACCCCAAAGTCCCCCGAATATTCCCATATCAGTGTATCTCCACGGCGTGCTAGCAGGGCTCAAATGTTGCCTCCATATTTCCATGGCAACAAAAAAGGGTCTTAATCTAAAAAAAAAACAAACCTGAAAAGGAATTGGACCCACTGAAAGCAAACATGTCCTTTTGGGATATGAGAATTTGGGAGCAGGGTGCTTAATGGGGTGCACACAGTGGAGTGCCGTGTTGCATTAAGGACTAATAACCTCCCCTAGAATCAGCACAACACCCCCACCTGCATCAATCGCCCCCCCCCAGTCGTATTTATTACGGGCAGCAAGGCCGCGGTGATGAGACGATCAATATTTCTGGGATGATGAGGGAGTGCTCGTGCAATCTTTCTGGTTCCCTCTGTTCCTCCCTTGGCAGGGCTTCAGCAGGTAGAGATCAAAGCCGAGAGGACCTCTGAGATGCTGTTGGAGGGGAGACTGATGGAATACTCTATGCTGTGTGTCCTCTAAACACACGCTCGATCATGCTGTCCAATGTCCTTGCTGTGTCCTGATTTCAAAGTTTGACCTAATGCTTTTTATCACCACCAGAGGGTTTTCCCCTTCGCTTTTGATGTTGAAATTGAATATAGAAACTGTGTCGATACGATTTCTATACATCCCACCATAAAATGGACTAAAGTTACACCTACATCTACTTTACATGATATATTTACAAGATATTCACCATGTAGTTTTTTTCTTGAGGAGTCCCAATATGACCTCGAGCTGGATCACACATTTTTGTGTAAATGCATAAATGTGAATAATATTAGGGCACACCGTTACGAGTCACTGTGAACGGACCATATGCGATCACTAAGGACATACTTGTTATCAGTGTTGGGTTAGTTACTGAACAACAGTAACTAGTTACAGTTACTAGTTACTTTTTTTCAAAAGTAACTCAGTTACTTACACCAAAAAGTAATGCGTTACTGTGAAAAGTAATTATTTAGTTACTTCTTGTCACGACTTGGACTTTGGCGTGGTTTGTTTTCCCATGGTGCAAATGATTTGGACCGGACACGGCGTGAAGGTGAATACATATTTAATTTTAAAGGGGAACATTATCACCAGACCTATGTAAGCGTAAATATATACCTTGATGTTGCAGAAAAAAGACCATGTATTTTTTTAACCGATTTCCGAAGTCTAAATGGGTGAATTTTGGCGAATTAAACGCCTTTCTAATATACGCTCTCGGAGCTTGTGGCGTCACATCGGGAAGCAATCCGCCATTTTCTCAAACACCGAGTCAAATCAGTTTTGTTATTTTCCGTTTTTTTCGACTGTTTTCCGTACCTTGGAGACATCATGCCTCGTCGGTGTGTTGTCGGAGGGTGTAACAACACGAACAGGGACGGATTCAAGTTGCACCAGTGGCCCAAAGATGCCAAAGTGGCAAGAAATTGGACGTTTGTTCCGCACACTTTACCGACGAAAGCTATGCTACGACAGAGATGGCAAGAATGTGTGGATATCCTGCGACACTCAAAGCAGATGCATTTCCCACGATAAAGTCAAAGAAATCTGCCGCCAGACCCCCATTGAATCTGCCGGAGTGTGTGAGCAATTCAGGGACAAAGGACCTCGGTAGCACGGCAAGCAATGGCGGCAGTTTGTTCCCGCAGACGAGCGAGCTAAACCCCCTATCGACCCTAGCTTCCCTGGCCTGCTGACATCAACTCCAAAACTGGACAGATCAGCTTTCAGGAAAAGAGCGCGGATGAGGGTATGTCTACAGAATATATTAATTGATGAAAACTGGGCTGTCTGCACTCTCAAAGTGCATGTTGTTGCCAAATGTATTTTATATGCTGTAAACCTAGTTCATAGTTGTTAGTTTCCTTTAATGCCAAACAAACACATACCAATCGTTGGTTAGAAGGCGATCGCCGAATTCGTCCTCGCTTTCTCCCGTGTCGCTGGCTGTCGTGTCGTTTTCGTCGTTTTCGCTTGCATACGGTTCAAACCGATATGGCTCAATAGCTTTAGTTTCTTCTTCAATTTCGTTTTCGCTACCTGCCTCCACACTACAACCATCCGTTTCAATACATGCGTAATCTGTTGAATCGCTTAAGCCGCTGAAATCCGAGTCTGAATCCGAGCTAATGTCGCTATAGCTTGCTGTTCTTTCCGCCATGTTTGTTTGTGTTGGCTTCACTATGTGACGTCACAGGAAAATGGACGGGTGGTTAAAATCAGGCACTTTGAAGCTTTTTTTTAGGGATATTGCGTGATGGGTAAAATTTTGAAAAAAACTTCGAAAAATATAATACGCCACTGGGAACTGATTTTTAATGGTTTTAACCATTCTGAAATTGTGATAATGTTCCCCTTTAACACTCAAAAAAGGAATAAACAAAAGGCGCGCACAAGAACGGAAGTACAAAACTTGGCTATAAAAACAAAAACTCGCACAAAGGCAGAACTATGGACAAAAAAACAAAAGACACTAACTGTGGCATTAATCAACAAAACTTACTTGCGATGACGTGAACAGGACAGCATGGACTATGAACATGAAACAGGAGTGTGTCAAGAGTGATGTCGCCAGCCTGACTGCCTGGCAACTACAGGCTTAAAGGGGAACATTATCACAATTTCAGAATTGTTAAAACCATTAAAAATCAGTTCCCAGTGGCTAATTATATTTTGCGAAGTTTTTTTCAAAATTTTACCCATCACGCAATATTCCTAAAAAAAGCTTCAAAGTGCCTGATTTTAACCATCGTTATATACGCCCGTCCATTTTCCTGTGACGTCACATAGTGAAGCCAACACAAACAAACATGGCGGAAAGAACAGCAAGCTATAGCGACATTAGCTCGGATTCAGACTCGGATTTCAGCGGCTTAAGCGATTCAACAGATTACGAATGTATTGAAACGGATGGTTGTAGTGTGGAGGCAGGTAGCGAAAACGAAATTGAAGAAGAAACTGAAGCTATTGAGCCATATCGGTTTGAACCGTATGCAAGCGAAACCGACGAAAACGACACGACAGCCAGCGACACGGGAGAAAGCGAGGACGAATTTGGCGATCGCCTTCTAACCAACGATTGGTATGTGTTTGTTTGGCATTAAAGGAAACTAACAACTATGAACTAGGTTTACAGCATATGAAATACATTTGGCAACAACATGCACTTTGAGAGTGCGGACAGCCCAATTTTCATCAATTAATATATTCTGTAGACATACCCTCATGTCAGCAGGCCAGGGAAGCTAGGGTCGATATTCTTCTCTTGATCATCTTCGGGACGGTGTGAGCCAAGACATCCAGGGGGTTTAGCTCGCTCATCTGCGGGAACAAACTGCCGCCATTGCTTGCCGTGCTACCGATGTCCTTTGTCCCTGAATTGCTCACACACTCCGGCAGATTCAATGGGGGTCTGGCGGCAGATTTCTTTGACTTTATCGTTGGAAATGCATCTGCTTTGAGTGTCGCAGGATATCCACACATTCTTGCCATCTCTGTCGTAGCATAGCTTTCGTCGGTAAAGTGTGCGGAACAAACGTCCGATTTCTTGCCACTTTCGCATCTTTGGGCCACTGGTGCAACTTGAATCCGTCCCTGTTCGTGTTGTTACACCCTCCGACAACACACCGACGAGGCATGATGTCTCCAAGGTACGGAAAACAGTCGAAAAAACGGAAAATAACAGAGCTGATTTGACTCGGTGTTTGAGAAAATGGCGGATTGCTTCCTGATGTGACGTCACAATATATTAGAAAGGCGTTTAATTCGCCAAAATTCACCCATTTAGAGTTCGGAAATCGGTTAAAAACATATATGGTCTTTTTTCTGCAACATCAAGGTATATATTGACGCTTACATAGGTCTGGTGATAATGTTCCCCTTTAAAGATTTGATTAATTTATGATGTCTCAGGTGTGGTTCACTACAATAGGGCCCCACAGCACACTGGATTCCAGTTAATTGAAATACCACAACACTGGATATTGTTCAGATAAGTTACATTTAAGAACTTGCACACAAAGCAACACTGGAGGTGACTATGACGTGTGCATTTTCCACGCATGCGTACTAGGTTGCGTTGCGCCGGCGGACGGAGGGGGAGGGTACGGGATCTTAAACGACCATTGTGTGTGTGTGTGTGGACAAGGATAAGGTTAGGTGGGATTTACCCTGGATAACCTTAGCCCAGGGGTCGGCAACCTTTACCAGTCAAAGAGCCATTTTGACCAGTTTCACAAATTATAGAAAACAATGGGAGCCGCAAAAACTTTTGAAATTTTAAATGAAATAACACTGCATACAAAGTTTTTTCTATGCTTTGTGCTATGTATAAATTAGGGGTCTCAGACACGCTGCCCACACCTTTATATGGAATTTTTAAACTGGTGCGGCACGCGAGTTTTATATGAGTAGCGCTTGTCAGCGTCATGCGTGCCGTGATTGTACAGTATATAGCACCCACTACAACCAGCGTGCCTGATCAGCCACATGTTGTATGGGGCTTCCGCTTGCTAGCATAGTTGACAGCAAGGCATACTTACTCAACAACCGCACAGGTTACACTGACGGTGGCGGTATAAAAAAACCTTTAACACTCTTACTAATAATGCGCCACACTGTGAACCCACACCAAACAAGAATGACAAACACATTTCGGGAGAACATCTGCACCGTAACACAACATAAACACAACAGGACAAATACCCAGAATCCCATGCAGCCCTAACTCTTCCAGGATACATTATACACCCCCGCTACCAAACCCCGCCCACCTCAACCGTCGCACAGAGAGAGAGAGGGGGGGGGGTTCATGTGTGAGGGAGCAGGCTTGGGGTAGGGGCGGGGTTTGGTGGTAGCAGGGGTGTATAATGTATCCCGGAAGAGTTAGGGCTGCATGGGATTCTGGGTGTTTGTTCTGTTGTGTTTATGTTGTGTTAAGGTGCAGATGTTCTCCCGAAATGTGTTTGTCATTCTTGTTTGGTTTTGGTTCAAAGTGTGGCGCATTATTAGTAAGAGTGTTAAAGTTGTTTTATATGGTCACCGTCAGTGTAACCTGTGTGGCTGTTGACCAAGTATGCCTTGCTGTCACGTACGTGTGCAAGCAGAAGATGTATATTGTATAACAATTGTTAGGCTGGCAGCTGTTAATACAGATTGTAGAGGGCGCCGAATGTTGTTCCATCATAGCACGCCCTTACTATATCTGTAAGGGTGAAAATCGGTAAATTTATATCTGTAAGGGTGAAAATCGGTAAATATTGATCCCGGGAGTTTTCTGCGAGAGGCACTGAAATCTGGAAGTCTCACGGGAAAATTGCGGGGTTCAGCAAGTAAGCTGCTGAGCCGCATCAGAGTGATCAAAGAGCCGCATGCGGCTCCGGAGCCGCGGGTTGCCGACCCCATCACTGATGGTGGAAACTTTACACTAGACTTCAGGCAACGTGGATCCTGTGCCTCTCCTGTCTTCCTCCAGACTCTGGGACCTCGATTTCCAAAGGAAATGCAAACCAAACCAACCATGTCATCTGCTGGTGTCGGTCCACTCTGTTTCCTGAGATCCAGGGTCAACGCAGCCGTCTACCAGCAAGTTTTAGAGCACTTCATGCTTCCTGCTGCTGACCTGCTCTATGGAGATGGAGATTTCAAGTTCCAACAGGACTTGGCGCCTGCACACAGCGCAAAATCTACCCGTGCCTGGTTTACGGACCATGGTATTTCTGTTCTAAATTGGCCCGCCAACTCCCCTGACCTTAGCCCCATAGAAAATCTGTGGGGTATTGTGAAAAGGAAGATGCAGAATGCCAGACCCAAAAACGCAGAAGAGTTGAAGGCCACTATCAGAGCAACCTGGGCTCTCATAACACCTGAGCAGTGCCAGAAACTCATCGACTCCATGCCACGCCGCATTAACGCAGTAATCGAGGCAAAAGGAGCTCCAACCAAGTATTGAGTATTGTACATGCTCATATTTTTCATTTTCATACTTTTCAGTTGGCCAACATTTCTAAAAATCCCTTTTTTGTATTAGCCTTAAGTAATATTCAAATTTTGTGACACACGGAATTTTGGATTTTCATTTGTTGCCACTTCAAATCATCAAAATTAAATGAAATAAACATTTGAATGCATCAGTCTGTGTGCAATGAATAAATATAATGTACAAGTTACACCTTTTGAATGCAATTACTGCAATAAATCAAGTTTTTCAAAATATTCAAATTTACTGGCTTTTACCTGTAAGCATAAATAGCAAACCCATATTTCCATTTCTTATGAAGCCAAGAGAAACTTGCCCTGTCAGCGTGCAGCTAAAGTTGCTTCACCACAAAATGAAATTGCGTTGCTTTGCCATCACTTTTCCCTGCGATGGCCTTGAGCTGCCATAGTTAGCCACAGCCATGAGGAGAGCTATAACATCCATTCTCACCGTTAAACCCTTCCTCCGGGATCCTCCTCCCGTGACGGAAGCCCAACTAGCAAAGCCACTTCAATCATCTGGACCTGACCTAGCCGCAAAAAAATTGCATCACAGACGCCACCATTAGTGGCTCTGATCCTTCATCCCATCTGGAAAACACAGCCGCGAGAAATCATCCATCTCCAGTTAGGCATGTTTTTCCCTGCACTGAGGATGTTGCAGCTGCCTCCTCACAGACAAGCAGTTAACACAGTGCAGCAGGTGCAGCCGGTCACTGCCTCACACATCTTCACTTCAAATTTGCTGATGATATGACGCTTTCGCCGTGCCGCAGCTGGGGTAGACTCTTTCGAAATACCTGCAATGGAGTCTATTAAGATGCTTCAAACAAGCGATATATGCACACCCTCTGCTGCAATGCCGAGATGTTCTCCTATCCATGGGTGCATGCTGAGGCTGTGCACGGCATCCCTCCCCCACCAGTTCTCACTTTGGCGGAAGTAATCAGATAATCTCTCAGTGAAATAGCAGCTTGGACGGCTGAGCTAGCAGGGCTTCCGGAAAAGGAAACTCTATCCTGATGTACTGAGCAAAGAGGATGGATCTACCCCAAACAGTATTACCAGTTTTCTGCATTCCCAATTTCTTGGGATGGGTATCCTTTACATGTTTGCCAATACCAGTGCCAAATTGGTGGTGTTGTAGAATAATAATAATACAAAAATAAATAAATAAACAATGCCTTTTTATTTTTACTGATTTTTGTAACTCAAATACTTCAATACTATGAGGGAGAACAATCACAAATTAAAAAAAAATCAATAACAAACTGTCATAATTATCGCAGCAAAATCAGCAGCAATACTAAACACAGACACTGTGCTAAAAATCCACTTAAACTTGAGAATTGCTAGTGGCATGTTAAGGTTGGCAATAAAATTTAAAAAAGAGCCTCAGAAATTATGACTTGGGGGGCCACAATGCGTGAAAATAATTTGATATATATATATATATATATATATATATATATATATATATATATATATATATATATATATATATATGTATGTGTGGGAAAAAAATCACAAGACTATTTCATCTCTACAGGCCTGTTTCATGAGGGGGGGTTCCCTCAATCATCAGGAGATTTTAATGGGAGCATTCACATACCATGGATTATATAGGGCACAGAGTGGGTGGGTACAGGCTGGTGTAGGGGCGTGGTGATTGGCTCATGTGTTACCTAGGAGGTGTTTCCGTCTGTGGCGGCATGCTGTTACAATTTCGCTGCGCTTGTTGAGGGATGACAGGTCTGGACGGTAAATAATAAACAGTTTTTCTTTCAAGCATAGGTTGCATCTTTTATTACCACTATTGTAAGGTGTGCTGGATGCAAGAATTTGCCATGTTATTGAATATTCAACATTATTGTCTTTGAGGTCCCAAATGTGTTTGCTGAGTTCTGTGGTATTCCGCAGGTTTTGGTTCCTGAAAGAAGCCTTGTGATTGTTCCATCTGGTTTTGAACTCTCCTTCAGTTAATCCTACATATGTGTCGGATGTGTTAATGTCCTTGCGTGTTACCTTAGATTGGTAGACAACTGATGTTTGTCTACCAATCTAAGGTAACATGTCTATTGGTAGACAACTGATGTTTGTCTACCAATCTAAGGTAGACAAATCTATATATATATATATATATATATATATATATATATATATATATATATATATATATATATATATACACACATGAGGTTTCTGTGGTTTTAACCATCTGATTGGTTACACGCAGAGCGGTAACAGCCAATCAGCAGTGCATATTCAGAGTGCATGTCGTCAGTGCTCCTGAGGGGTGGGGTTAGCAGTTAGGTGTTTAGCAAGTAACCATCAGGCTGCGGACTCTCCCCAAATTATAATAAACACCTCCCAGTCAACTACTAGTAACATCACTATGAGCCCGTTGACGTTCTAGAAACAAACAGCAGCTCAGCTCGCTCGCAATCCTGGCTTGAGGTGAAGGCCAATAAGCTTTTAGCGTAACATTAGCTCATTTTGCAGTGTGTGAGTGCGTGTGTGTGTGTATGTTACGGACAGCAAAGCCCTGTCTGTCTGTGATTTCACTTTACCTTTTTCTGTGTTGATTGAGCTGTGCTGAAGCAGCAAAAAAGGACATTATGTTAAATGAAGAGTTTCTGTCTGTGATAGTTGATATAATAATGTAACTGCATCATAAAGCCTACATGAACTCCATGGTGTTCAGGGATGAATAGTCTCTCCTATTGCTATTGTACTATTTTTTCAGCTATAGTTACATTAATCATTAGTAACGGAGCAGCCTAGTTTTGAATGGCAGGGTCCCTGCTATCACATGTTGATAAAAATATAACATTTACATAATAAAAATCAACCGCAGGCTTCCCAAATGCTGTAATAAATTAAGCATGATGAGTTGACTTGAAACTGTTTAATGTTGCACTTTTTATATGTAGAAGAAAAGTTTTGTCATTTTATTTAATCTGAGCAACAACTTGAGGCAGTTTAATGTTGATTAACGTGGGCAGAATTATTATAGTGTTCCCAATGTTAAAAGGATAAAGCCATTGTTTACACATTTAGTAAATAAATAACCCAAAAATTTATATTTTGTTGTTTTCTTACTGTACCGAAAATGAACCGAACCGTGACCTCTAAATCGAGGTACGTACCGAACCGAAATTTTTGTGTACCGTTATACCCTTGATATATATATATATATATATATATATATATATATATATATATATATATATTTATTTATTTATTTATTTATTTATTTATTTATTTATTTTATTTTATTTTTTATAATTTTGGCCAAAGGGGTGCATATGTTGGCAGAGGGGGAGCACTTTGAATTTTTACACACACTTGTTATTGCATATGTTGACCAGAGGGGGAGCACTTTTAAAACCGACACACAGTCAATTTGAAAAATCCCTCCTTTTTGGGACCACCCTAATTTTGATAGATTTCACCACCAGGGGTGCAAATGAGACATTCTCTATTAGATGCAATGGTTTTCCGTAACTATTGGGACCATGATTTTGGTCCTAACTTGTTCTCCGGTCCTCATATGGAAGGTACTTTTCCTTGTCTGTGTCTCAAGAAGGATAGAAATACAAGAACACACACACACACACACACACACACTTACACTATTGACAATAACAAAAACAACTGAGGATTTGATGAAAAACGCCACATTTGAGGTGTCCACACTGGCGATTAACTAAAATTAACGGCATCTTAAAAAACTGTATAAAACATTTGATAAACTGTATGTAAAATACAAGTTAATACAATTGTAACAATGAGAGAATAGTAGTAATAATATTATTAATCAACACAACTGCGGTCCCCTTCAAGGTTTCTCATTGTATCCCATCGGGTTGAGTTTTTCCTTGCTCTGATGTGGAATCTGAGCCGAGGATGTCGTTGTGGCTTGTGCAGCCCTTTGAGACACTTGTGATTAAGAGCTATATAAACAAACTTTGATTGATTGATTGATTGAATTAGAATAGAAGACTACACAATAAATAATTAAAACACATAGGAGTTTAACATGATCTGTAAAAAGCCTGATTAAAAAGGTGTGTCTCTGGCCCTTTTTATTTCCAAATGTCATACTTGCCAACCCTCCCGGATTTTCCGGGAGACTCCCGAAATTCAGCGCCTCTCCCGAAAACCTCCCGGGACAAATTTTGTCCCGAAAATCTCCCGAAATTCAGGCGGAGCTGGAAGCCACGCCCCCTCCAGCTCCACGCGGACCTGAGTGACGTCAGGTGCGCAACACCACGTAAATCGTTGGCCAACCAAAAAGTAACCCCAGTACGCTATAGCCAACATTCACCAGGAGATGGCAACAGACAAACATAGATCACTATTACATTCCTCCCCTTTTAGAAATGTATAGAAGTTACTCAAAATGAATAAACAACACAACCAAAAAATGCAGCAGCTCGATTAAAAAACTGTACTTAAGCCACATTCTTTTCTTTTTTTTTTAGTATTGAACTCTTAACCCTCATTTGTAAAAAATAACATGCTTATTATACAAACAGTATTTGTACACCTTTAACACAGATTTTTATACTGTTTTCAGAGATTCAGTTTTTTTGGTGGTACTCGAAACCTTTCTGGGTACCTGCGAAAGGGTGTTCAGCATGGTTAGAAAAATAGTGACAGAGAATAGAACAAGCATGGACAATTCAACCCTTAACTCAACAATGAGTAGATGAGTGTTATGTGTGTGTATATGTGTAAATAAATTAACACTGAAATTCAAGTATTTCTTGTATTTATATATATATATATATATATATATATATATATATATATATATATATATATATATATATATATATATATCCATCCCATCCATCCATTTTCTACCGCTTATTCCCTTCGGGGTCGCGGGGGGCGCTGGAGCCTATATATATATATATATATATATATATATATATATATATATATATAGCTAGAATTCACTGAAAGTCAAGTATTTCTTATATATATATATATATATATATATATATATATATATATATATATATATATATATATATATATATGTATATATATATATATATATATATATATATATATATATGTCTTAATAAGGTTATCCAAAAAATAGTGCTCGATACCGTAGTAGAGCGCAATATATGTATGTGTGGGAAAAAAAATCACAAGACTATTTCATCTCTACAGGCCTGTTTCATGAGGGGGGGTTCCCTCAATCATCAGGAGAAAATCTCCTGATGATTGAGGGAACCCCCCCTCATGAAACAGGCCTGTAGAGATGAAATAGTCTTGTGATTTTTTTCCCCACACATACATATATATATATATATATATATATATATATATATATATATATATATATATATATATATATATGAAATACTTGACTTGGTGAATTCTAGCTGTAAATATACTCCTCCCCTCTTAGCCCCGCCCCCAACCACGCCCCCGCCCCACCCCGACCACGCACCCCCACCCCCCACCTCCCGAAATTGGAGGTCTCAAGGTTGGCAAGTATGCCAAATGTAGGTGTTTCTATGTAAACTGTGTGGGCAAATCTGGGTTACCTCTTGCTAAGTCCGCACTATCTGGTGTTGGTAGATGCTTTTTATGTTGATTTGAATAATATGAAGGGAAATACAGTCTTCAAGCTTCCTTCATAGGTACTTTAGTGAGATGCACTGTAACTTTTCTGCTATAATCCTTTATCAACACTTGGCCCCTAGCTGTGCTTGCCTCTTAATCCACAGATTGGATACGAGGGGGGTGGGGGCTGCTTTTATGTATTTTTAGTTAGCAGGTGCTCTGTGTTAGGAGCTTTTTTTAAGCGTAATAGTTCGTCATGTGCATGTCCTTTATGTAGATAGGCTCATCTGGAGCATCCATAATATATATGGATCCACGCTCCAGCCACACGCCCTGCAGCTGGCCAATCTAGCCCCAAAGACTGCCGAAGCATTCTAAATCATTTAAACCATCTTTGGAAAGCGATATCCTCTCTTAAATGTTGGCTTTTCTTTTTAGAGCAAATGTTGCGGGATGACGGGGGTGGCTTTAAGCTGCAGAAATTGAAAATTGATCAGGCGGTGTGCAGGTAGGCGTTATCTCGGGCACCACTACTTCACCCTGGGAATTTGATTGTTTACAGCAGTGTTTTTCAACCACTGTGCCGTGAGATGCAGTCTGGTGTGCCGTGGAATATTATGTAATTTCACCTATTTGGGTTAAAAATATTTTTTGCAAACCAGTAATTATAATCTATAAATAAAGTGCCGTTGTTGAGTGTCGGTGCTGTCTAGAGGCTTAAACCAAAAATAAACAAAAGGCAAGTGCCCCTAAAAAGGCATTGAAGCTTAGGGATGGCTATGGAAAATGAAATTAAAACTGAACTGGCTACAAAGTAAACAGAAACAGAATGCTGGACGACAGCAAAGACTTACTGTGGAGCAAAGACGGCGTCCACAATGTACATCCGAACATGACATGACAATCAACAATGTCCCCACAAAGAAGGATAAAAACAACTAAAATATTATTGATTGCTAAAACAAAGTAGATGCGGGAAATATCGCTCAAAGGAAGACATGAAACTGCTACAGGAAAATGCCAAAACAAGAGAAAAAGCCACCAAAATAGGAGCGCAAGACAAGAACTAAAACACTTTTTACTGTCAACTGAGTTTTGCTTTTTAATGATTTCTGCTGGTGGTGTGCCTCTGGATTTTTTTCAACGCAAAAAATGTGCCTATGCTCAAAAAAGGTTGAAAAACAGTGATTTACAGGACTGTCACAGGAAGAAGCCTCACTGCCTAGCTCAGGTGTCTGCAACCCCCGGCTCCGGAGCCGCATGCGGCTCTTTGACCACTCTGATGCGGCTCGGCCGCATACTTGCCGACCCTCCCGACTTTCCCGGGAGACTTCCGGTCCAGATTTCAGTGCCTTTCCCAGAAATCTCCCGGGGCTAATATTCTCCGACTTTCACCCTAACAACAATATTAAGGGCATGCCGTGATGGCACAGCATTTAACGCACTCTACAACCTGTACAAACAGCTTGCCAGCTCAGCTACATGTTGTAAGCAGCTTCTGCTTGTACCCATGAGTGACAGCAAGGCATACTTGGTCAACAGCCACTCAGGTTACACTGACGGTGGCCGTATAAAACAACTGTAACACTCTTACTAATATGCGCCACACTGTGAACCAAAACCACACAAGAATGACAAACACATTTCGGGAGAACATCCGCACCGTAACACAACATAAACAGAACATAACAAATACCCAGAATCCCATGCAGCCCTAACTGTCAGGTTCAAACACTGATGACATCTATTAATCAGACAAGAAGCAGGGAATCAATCAGAGACAGAGTTCAATCTAGCTCATGAGGAGAACGCATGGAGCCGGACCCTTAGTCACAGTCTCGCCCTACGCTCTAAGGTCCAGCTCTTGCATCCCTCTTTTTATTCAGGAGTTCCACAGTCAGCAATACTAAGGTTGCCTCTAAAAGGAGTGGTCACATATTTTATGCAAAGCAGGTCCAGGACGCGCGATATGTGACGGAATGTTCTGGGGGCCTTGTGCTTTCGCCCCGTCACCGCTTCTTCTGCGTATTGGAATCTTATCTTGTTGAGGTCCTTGAAGTCTCTGCCTCGTCCGTGTGCCGTCATCCCATCTTCGCTGAAGTCGGTTGAAGTCCTTGGCTGTTGGCGGGCTCAAACAAAGATAACATCTACAGCTGAGGCCACCCCTCAGACAAGAAGTATTTGCCCTTGCTCACATTAGAAAAAGTCCAACTTGAGCACAATAGCTAAATAACTAAAGCAACGGACTTTAAGCATACTAAAGTTAGTGTGATAATATATACATAAGTATTCTAACATTAACTCTTCCAGGCTACATTATACCCCCCCGCTACCACCAAACCCTGCCCCCCTCAACCCTGCTCCCCCACACATCAACCCCCCCTCGGTGTGTCGGTTGAGGTGGGCGCGGTTTGAAGGTAGCGGGGGTGTATAATGTAGCCCGAAAGAGTTAGGGCTGCATGGGATTCTGGGTATTTGTTCTGTTGTGTTTATGTTTTTTTACGGTGCGGGTGTTTTCCCGAAATGTGTTTGTCATTCTTGTTTGGTTTTGGTTCAGTGTGGCGCATATTAGTAAGAGTGTTAATGTTGTTTTATACGGCCACCGTCAGTTGCTGTTGACCAAGTATGCTTGCTGTCACTTACGTGTGCAAGCAGAAGCCTCATACAATGTGTGGCTTGGCCGGCAAGCTGATTGTACAGGTAGTAGAGGGCGTTAAAGGCAGTGCCATCACGGCACGCCCTTATTATTGCTGTTTGGGTGAAAATCAGCAGACGTTCAAGAGAATAGTTGCCCTGAAATTCGGGAGTCTCCCGGAAAATTCTGGAGGGTTGGCAAGTATGATGCTGTCAAGCGCCATTCCTATAAAACTCGCGGGCCGCACTAACATTACATTTTTATATTAAGGTGCGGGCCGCGTGTCTGAGACCCCTGGTTTATACATAGCACAAAGCAAAAAAAAAACTTTGTATGCAGTGTTTTCTTTAATTTGTGAAAATGGTCAAAATGGCTCTTTGAGTGGTAAAGGTTGCCGACCACTGGCCTAGCTACTGTACATCGTCCTCTGTCCCCTGTTCTCCGAGACCAAATCATAATTGTTCATACCTACACCAAAGGGAGACGTAGAAATTGCTGCATTGCATGTAACAGAGCATGAATTCTTCATCACTCGACTATGTTCTCGTGGATGCAATTTTTCCTTCTAAGTAAAGTTTGTTGTTGGGAGTGGAGGGGACATACCTATTGATGATAGCAGGGTTATTGAACAGAAATCCGACAGAAGTTAATTGCAACATCTAAGGGACTTGATTGTTTGGAAGAACTATTGCTATGTGGGCTCTTTTAAGTCAGGACACAAAGGGACTGCAGCAGTCAATAAATATGACTGACTTAAAGCAGAAGGACGCACACTGGTGGGCTGTCAGGGAGCTGTCATTAATTCTCCTGTCTTCTTCTTTTGTAGCACCGGATAGAAGATCTGACAAGCGAGGAGAGAGCAGCCAATAAGGACCTCTCTGTGGAGGAGCTGCAGAACTGTTTCTCATCATCTCCAAGCCATTAGGGTCCAGTATACCAGCTGATGATCGAGCTACCCGTGGTTGGACGTGACCTATAAGCGGAGGCGCAGGAAAGTCTATTTGCTGAGCGGGTGCTCTGGCTCGCATGTTGCACTCGCTCGCAAGGACCATGTGGTGTTTGCCGAGGAGAAGCGGTACCCCCTTGCAGAACTGGCACGGAGCCCAGAGTTGCCCCGATTTTATCGCGTCCTTGTGGGTATTGACTTTTTGCTGGTGCCTTGCGGTGGTGAGAGGCCAGAGCTACCACCCCACTGTGAACACGCAGTATGGCAAACTCCGAGGGGTGCGGGTGCCCCTGCCCAGTGAGATCCTGGGACCGGTGGACCAGTATTTGGGGGTCCCGTACGCCGCTTCCCCGGTGGGGGAAAAACGCTTCATGCCTCCCGAGCCTCCGTCGTCCTGGTCAGGGATCAAGAACGCCACCCACTTTGCTCCAGTGTGCCCCCAAAATATACACAACGCCGTGCCAGAGATCATGATGCCAATATGGTTCACCTACAACCTGGATATAGTTACCACCTACATACAGGATCAACACGAGGATTGTCTTTACCTAAACGTCTACGTTCCAACAGAGGATGGTGAGTGTGTCGAACGACAGGACCAAGACACTTCTCCCTTTCTCTGTCTCTTCTTACTTTACTTCTTTTGTCTTTTGCGCGAAGCATGACCTGTTGTCTGGCGCATGCTGAGTCCCTGTCAATCATCTCAACCTGCCATGTTTAGTCTTTCCATCAACTCTCCCCTTCCATGCCACTGGTAAAGGTTCCTCTTTTGATGACAAAAAATGACGTTTTGCAGTGACAAAAATGAAAGAAGGGGGAAATTTGGTTGTGCACTTTCCTAGCCTCACTGTCTTGACTGTCTCCGGGATATTAGAGATTAGTGATCTGTAGCTTGCCTCGTGAGTGAATGATCTTATTTTTAGGGTTGGTGAAATGTTCTGTCTGGTACATGAGAGGCCTGTGGCATCAGCCTGACCTATGTAAGACCCTTTACTCTCCTCTTCAAATGGAGATTTTGTGCAAAAAAAACTGCAAGATTAAGATTTTATTATAAAGCCACTATTTTGGCACAATCTTACTGGGAAATGATTGACATTTCCCAATGACTTCCATTCATTAAAGCATGATGTTTATGCGTAATGGGTCTTAAATAGAAGTGCATGTGAATATGGGCTTCCTGTGTCCCAGGATGCAGCAAATTCATTCCACCATTTTGGAATATTTCTGCAAAAAACACCCCAGTTCCTTTCTCAACAGGTCCTCTGTTGTTCTTGTTGATGACTTGGGAGGGAGGGAAGCCAGGGTGACAATGGGAAGTCTGACACAGTCTGAGTTGTTGCATGTCACTTGCGATCTTTTCCAGAGCTCTCTGTTATTTTGGAGTTTGTTTTTTCCCCATTCATTTTACAGTCAAAAGAATATCCAAGGAATGTGCCAGGAAACCCAACAAGAAAATGTGTAGAAAAGGAGGTATGTAAACCAAACAAAAAAAAAAGAAGCCCATGGAATGACATGGAAGAGAAGGAGGGCGGTACATCCTACCAATGCCGCCAATACCAGCGCCAATCAAGTCCCAAGTCAAAGTGTTAATGGAACCCGGATCATCCTTGACATGAGTGTGAGAGATGAGCGAGTGCTTGTGCTGCCTTGCAAGAGGAAGATGTGCATGCATGGTGTGGGGGTGTGTTAAGGATTGGGGGGGGGAAAAACAAATCCCTGACTAAATAATGGAGCTTGTCAAGTTTCAGTACATTTGATACTCTCTATGTTTATTTATTTATTCATTTTAATATTGATATATTCCATACTTGCCAACCCTCCCGGATTTTCCGGGAGACTCCCGAAATTCAGCGCCTCTCCCGAAAACCTCCCGGGACAAATTTTCTCTCGAAAATCTCCCGAAATTCAGGCGGACTCAGGTCCTCCACAATATAAAAAAGCGTACCTGCCCAATCATGTTATAACTGTAGAATGATGGAGGGCGAGTTCTTGGTTTCTTATGTGGGTTTATTGTTAGGCAGTTTCATTAACGTCCTCCCAGCGTGGCAACAACACACAACAACAGCAGTCACTTTTTTGTATACCGTAAAGTAGTTCGTCTGCCGTAAACAGCAATGTTGTGACACTCTTAAACAGGACAATACTGCCATCTAGTGCATTTGATGAAAGCACTTTTGTGCGTGCCACACATCAATGCATCATCAGAGAGGGTGTTCAGCATGGTTCGAAAAATAGTGACAGAGAATAGAACAAGGATGGACAATTCAACCCTCAACTCAACAATGAGTATATGAGTGTTATGTGTGTGTATATGTGTAAATAAATGAACACTGAAATTCAAGTATTTATATATATATATATATATATATATAGTTAAAAAAAAATTATATATATATAATTAAAAAAAAAAAAAATATATATATATATATATATTTATATATATATATATATATATATATATATATATATATATCGATCCGTTGTGGTGAAGAAGGAGCTGAGCCGGAAGGCAAAGCTCTCAATTTACCGGTCGATCTACGTTCCCATCCTCACCTATGGTCATGAGCTTTGGGTTATGACCGAAAGGACAAGATCACGGGTACAAGCGGCCAAAATGAGTTTCCTCCGCCGGGTGGCGGGGCTCTCCCTTAGAGATAGGGTGAGAAGCTCTGTCATCCGGGGGGAGCTCAAAGTAAAGCCGCTGCTCCTCCACATCGAGAGGAGCCAGATGAGGTGGTTCGGGCATCTGGTCAGGATGCCACCCGAGCGCCTCCCTAAGGAGGTGTTTAGGGCATGTCCGACCGGTAGGAGGCCACGAGGAAGACCCAGGACATGTTGGGAAGACTATGTCTCCCGGCTGGCCTGGGAACGCCTCGGGATCCCCCGGGAGGAGCTGGACGAAGTGGCTGGGGAGAGGGAAGTCTGGGCTTCCCTGCTTAGGCTGCTGCCCCCGCGACCCGACCTCGGATAAGCGGAAGAAGATGGATGGATGGATGGATATATATATATATATATATAGCTAGAATTCACTGAACGTCAAGTATTTCTTATATATATATATATATATATAAGAAATACTTGACGTTCAGTGAATTCTAGCTGTAAATATACTCCTCCTCTTTTAGCCACGCCCCAACCACGCCCCCGTCCCACCCCGACCACGCCCACCCCAACCCCTCCCCCCACCTCCCGAAATCGGTGGTCTCAAGGTTGGCAAGTATGATATATTCACTAAAATCATAAGCAAGAGTGTGGTTGTGTAAACATAGGTCATTAAATCTGGACCTGTTAAAGTACCAGTAAAGTGGACGAACAAGTTGCCTCTATATTGAAGCGGATTTATGACACCAAAAGTCTTCCAATGTTTGCAAATTAATAGATACGATTAAAATGGTATTAATCTCACGGAGATTCCCGAGCCATTTTGGGAGATCATGATGAAGCCAGGAGCAACCAAAGATCCCTTCCCCATCAACAACAATGCTAATCAAGCAGACTTTGTGAGAGCCAACAACGGAAAATTATGATCAAAGACCTTACATTTCCGAGCCTGAACACAAAGAGGATGAGCGATACATTTTAGAAGCCGACTGTTACCCAGATACAGCTTTATTGGGACCCAGATACAGCTTTATTGGGACACTAACATCCGCAGCATTGCTCGGTGCCAAACATACAAACTAAACATATTAAACCATAATAAAACCAACAGTTATTGTAATATTTCCACTCTTGCTGGAATGCCGACTGACGGGACGCTCACATAATCCCGTTGAGATGAAGATTCTGCAGCAAGGTCCTTTTGTCTTTTTCGCCACCATGGGACGTGAAAGTCGACCAGTCAGTCAGTCCGTCCGTGGCCACATTTGTCTACTACCAGGTGAGGGATGCATGAATTTTAATCTAGAATTTACTTTTACAAAGTTTGAGATAAAGCAGAAGCAGTCGCCGGCGTCTAGCGTGTCAACAAAAGCAGCGTTTGCTGGCATTAGCTCATTGATATCAATGCGCTGCTAAAATAGTCCGTCTGCGTTGATGCTTATGATAACTATCACTAGGGATGATGTTCG
This sequence comes from Nerophis lumbriciformis, assembly GCF_033978685.3. Taxonomy (NCBI): domain Eukaryota; kingdom Metazoa; phylum Chordata; class Actinopteri; order Syngnathiformes; family Syngnathidae; genus Nerophis; species Nerophis lumbriciformis. Next base: position 4,807,346 of record NC_084582.2, on the reverse strand, counting down.
AAACCGGTTCTCCCGGTTGTTCGATAAGAAAAGAACCGATTCCATGGACTCAAATCCCTTTCTGAGAACCGGTTCCCGTTATCGAGGCCACTATAGTAAAGAAAAAGAGTTGGTTCTTTATTCGAATCCCTGGGAACAAATCCCTTCCCACAGGAAATGCCCCGTGGCACGGCAATGTTATGCCCATTTGATTGTAGAATCTTACCGACACCTCGTGGCGATATGAAAATACTACGCGTCAATAGTTTGGGCACTTCCGGGTTGGCGACGTCAGTTCAGTTCATGAGACAATTGAGAAGTAGACAAGTTGTGTTAGCTCTTACAAGCCTCGGAAAAGATAAGTCTGTAAGTAAACTGTTTAACTTGTTTATGTAACTCAATATTAAGGTGGGAAGTGGTTACATTTGATACTAAGATGTTTATTGAAAAACGATATTTGTGCACTGTTTCAATGGATGTTTTGAGGACTTAAAATGGCTGCCAGTCGTGTATTTCCACCATCGAAATAGTTTCAACACTCAGAAGTATGTGTTTGATGATAGTACTGTATGTTTGTGTGAAGCTAATATTTACATATTGTGTATTACATTTCAGTATGTTAATTGAATCACATAGCTTATACATTTGTCATTGTGTGTATTTCAGTAAAAAAAAATAAAAAATAGTCCACTGCAAGACCAAAATAAAGATAGGAAAAGACAAAGCAAGATCAACAACAATGAAGAGACTAAATGGATTCATCTGCTTTGCAACTTTATTAGATGTCTTGGATTGTTTGTTAGCTCTCTGCCTGTGTGTGTAGTTAGTATGTTCCAATAGCAGCAGAAGTGCACTTTTTGGAGAGCTGTATTATTTTTAGTTTTGGGCCCAAGGGACTGATTTTATTTAACACTGTATTATTATTTATACACCTATAGTGATCACTGAGACAGGTTGTTTTTGTGTTACTGTATATATTTGTTTTTCTATAAAATCCCACTTAATATACTTTGGGCAACAACAGTCAATATTTATTTATTTTATTTTTTTAGGGGGGTAACAGTCAATATTTATTTATTTATTTATATATTTTTTCTTATAAAATAAAAGTCAGCTTTTGTTAAACCAAATATTGTGTTTCTTTTCCATATACAACAACCTATCTGGATTCGATAAGATAATCGATAAGGAATCGGTTCGATAAGAGGATTCGATAATGGGCTTGAACTCGATAATTTCTTATCAAACATCATCCCTAACTATCACTCATATTTGGTTAATTTTCAGGTCAGGACATGTAAATGGAGTATTGTTGGCGGTTTCTGGATGTTTTTAGAGTGAGTATAATGAGCGCTACTGAGGACCCTCGATCTATTGACTCAATTGTTAGCTATTTATTTGCGATTTTGAATGCATAAAAAAGCCAAGCATATGTTCTTGTCTTACATAAGGATAATGAATGATAAATAGCACATCTCTGTCTAATTTTTGCGTACTTCCAGCATGACTAATCTGAGAATAGGGTCAGAGTGCAGAAGCGTTGCTACGGTGATATAGAATCTATGGAAATTACCGAAGGTGTTCGGAGCAGAATATTCTAAATGGCTGACTTATTATGTGGCATTTTGTGACGCTTTAGACAGTATTTTCACATACTTTGCATATTGTAAATACAATAGGATATAGTTACAATGAAACACAAATAAGCATCTAAATCAGTGGTTCTTAACCTGGGTTCGATCGAACCCTAGGGGGTTCGGCGGAGGTCAAGACACACCCGACTGATCGTGTAAATAAAAACTTCTCCCTATCGGCGTATTACGGATACGGCAACAGCAGAAGTCAGACTGATTTGCAAGTGTGTAATTTGTTGTGAGTTTATGCACTGTGTTGGTTTTGTTCTTTGAACAAGGTGATGTTCATGCACGGTTCATTTTGTGCACCAGTAAAAAAAACATGGTAACACTTTAGTATGGGGAACATATTCACCATTAATTAGTTGCTTATTAACATGCAAATTAGTAACATATTGGCTCTTAACTAATCATCATTAAGAACTTATTAATGCCTTATTTGGCCTGGCCTTATTATAACCCTAACCCTCTAACCCTAACCAAATAACTCTAAATTAAGTCTTTGTTACTTAGAATATGTTCCCCTAGTGTCCAAAAAACTCTAAATTAAGTCGTTGTTACTTAGAATATGTTCCCCATACTAAAGTGTTACCAAAAACATATAACTTTGTCTTGAATTTGAAAAAAAACAACAATATTATTTTTCACTAAAGAAGGGTTCGGTGAATGCGCATATGAAACTGGTGGGGTTCGGTAACTCCAACAAGGTTAAAAACCACTGATCTAAAGTCAACTTGTTTTTCCACTCTACTGGTACTATTTTAATGGTACACTTTGACTCAACCTAATTACACTCAGTGGGCCAACAAGACACCTAATTGCATTTCAAACTCAGCCTGTGTAAACTACTACTCTTTGAGAGGATTGTTCTCAAGAGCATTGAGTAGGAAACTGTTCTTTTAATTCTTACATTTTAAGAAACAATATGCCCTAAACAGCATTTTTCAGAAAAACACAACATTGCTAATTTTTCTACTAGCGAGTAATCTAATTAATTACTTTTTTGTACTTTACAAGAGCATTTTCGATACGTTTGATGTAACGTGGCACACTTTAGAATCCCAACAAGTTCACTCTTTGTCATGTCTGTGTAATCATGTTTTGTGTAAAGTCATGTTTTTGTTTAGTTATAGGACTCTTTAGTTTCTGTCTTTTCACTCCCTTGTCTTGTTTCCATGATTACCCCATTAGTTTCACCTGTTCCACGTTTGGACTCATTGTGCACTCTTGTTTGTCACCATAGCAACCATTAGTTTTCACCTGTCACGTCACGCACCTGTTTCACGTTTTGAGTCACGCACCTGCTTTCACTAATCATGTCCATAGTATTTAAGTTCATTCATTTTCTGTTGTTCGTCCTGACGACCTCACACCACATTTATGCTCTGTCCATTTTTTCATGTCAATGTTCACGCTGCTCCTTTTTTGTCCATGCCAAGTAAGTTTTCTTTATTCAAGCCATAGTTTGCAAGTTTTGTTTAATTGTTCATAGTTTATTCTCCGCCACTGTGCGCGCCTTTTGTTTGATCCTTTTTTTTGTATTTATAGTTAATAAATAAATCATGTACCTTAATTCCCGTCTCGCCCGTGCCAACTTTCCGTTGCGTCCTGGAAAAGCACACACCCCGGACCAAGTCTTGACACTCTTTGCCAGTGCAAGCGGCAGCCACTGCATACACAACACACACACATGCACAATAAAGAGGCAATCACGAACAATAATAATTAGAGATGTCAGGCCGATATTATCGGCCGATAAATGCGTTAGAATGTAATATCGGAAATGATCGGTATTGTTTTTTTTATTATTGGTATCGTTTTTTTTTGTTTTTATTTTTTATTTTTTATTAAATCAACATAACAAATACAAGATACACTTACAATTAGTGCACCAACCCAGAAAACCTCCCTCCCCCATTCACACTCATTCACACAAAAGGGTTGTTTCTTTCTGTTATTAATATTCTGGTTCCTACATTATATATCAATATATATCAATACAGTCTGCGAGGGATACAGTCCGTAAGCACACATAATAGTACTAACCTTTAACAGTTAATTTTACTCATTTTCATTAATTACTAGTTTCTATGCAACTGTTTTTATATTGTTTTACTTTCTTTTTTATTCAAGAAAATGTTTTTAATTTATTTATCTTATTTTATTTTATACTTTTTTTTTTAAAGTACCTTATTTTCACCATACCTGGTTGTCCAAATTAGGCATAATAATGTGTTAATTCCACGACTGTATATATCGGTTGATATCGGTATCGGTAATTAAAGAGTTGGACAATATCGGATATCGGCAAAAAGCCATTATCAGACATCCCTAATAATATTCCTACAGTGCCCCGTTTGTGGACAAGGAGAGACACGGCCATTGGCACTTGTTCAAACGCTTTAACTCTCAGTGAAAACAACCCACTGGCGCTACAGTCAACATTCCTTCCAGTCGGCAGACTACCAAGGCTGAGCTAGCGGTCGCTCTGGCCAATGTGAGCGCCCCTTTCGATGTCACGCTTTACTTGGCAACAGGCAAAGCCTTTTAAAGGCACACACTCACACACTCTTCTCTCATGAAACATCCCTCAACTGCATACACTAGCTCAGGGGTCGGCAACCCAAAATGTTGAAAGAGCCATATTGGACCAAAAATACAAAAAAAAATCTGTCTGGAGCCGCAAAAAATTAAAAGCCATATTACATACAGATAGTGTGTCATGAGATATAAATTGAATTAAGGAAACTAAATGACCTCAAATATAGCTACAAATTAGGCATTATGATGCAACATGTACATGTAGCTAGCCTAAATAGCATGTTAGCATCGATTAGCTTGCAGTCATGCAGTGACCAAATATGTCTGATTAGCACTCCACACAAGTCAATAACATCAACAAAACTCACCTTTCATGCACAACCTTAAAAGTTTAGTGGACAGAATGAGACAGAAAAAGAAGTGGCATAAAAGACGTCCTAGAAAGTTATACATCAATCAATCAATCAATCAATGTTTATTTATATAGCCCTAAATCACAAGTGTCTCAAAGGGCTGCACAAGCCACAACGACATCCTCGGTATAGCCCACATAAGGGCAAGGAAAAACTCACCCCAGTGGGACGTCGATGTGAATGACTATGAGAAACCTTGGAGAGGACCGCATATGTGGGTAACCCCCCCCTCTAGGGAGACCGAATGCAATGGATGTCGAGTGGGTCTAACATAATATTGTGAGAGTCCAGTCCATAGTGGATCCAGCATAACAGTAAGAGTCCAGTCCACAGTGGGGTCAGCAGGAAACCATCCCGAGCGGAGACGGGTCAGCAGCGCAGAGATGTTCCCAACCGATATACAGGCGAGCGGTCCACCCCGGGTCCCGACCCCGGACAGCCAGCACCCCATCCATGGCCACCGGATCTGTGTGTCTTCCCCTCCACAAGGGATAGGGGGGAGCAGAGGAGAAAAGAAAAGAAACGGCAGATCAACTGGTCTAAAAAAGGGGGGCTATTCAAAGGCTAGAGTATACAAATGAGTTTTGAGATGGGACTTAAATGTTTCTACTGAGGTAGCATCTCTAACTGTTACCGGGAGGGCATTCCATAGTGCTGGAGCCCCAATAGAAAACGCTCTACAGCCCGCAGACTTTTTTTGGGCTCTGGGAATCACTAATAAGCCGGAGTTCTTTGAACGCAGATTTCTTGCCGGGACATATGGTACAATACAATCGGTAAGATAGGCTGGAGCTAGACCGTGTAGTATTTTATACGTAAGTAGTAAAACAAACTACGGTGAGTTCAAGGACCGCCAAAATTAGTAGGACAAAACGGCGCTCGCCAAATACTCGAATCAGTGAAGCATGTTTAATACAAACAGTGTGCTTTATAACAATTAGGAAGGTTTGTGTCATGTTTGTCCTCCTACAGAAACCATATTAAAACGAAAAATAGATTGTTTTCCCCTCATCTTTCTCCATTTTTCATACATTTCTGAAAAAGCTCCAGAGAGCCACTAGGGCGGCGCTAAAGAGCCGCATGCGGCTCTAGAGCCGCGGGTTGCCGACCCCTGCACTAGCTATATGAAAGTAAAAGAAAAGTAATGTGTTAATTACTTTCCTTAGTAATTAATTACATCTATTGAAGAATAATTGTATTAGTAATTACATTACTTTTTCGAAAAGTAACAAGTAACTAAGACATCTATTTTTTAAAGTAATTTAGTGACGTGTGGTGAGGTTCCTACCTGGTGAGGCACTGACATTTTTTATTTTTCAACTTTAACTTAATGTGCTGTCATGTAAGGCTACAGCTATTGATTATTTTAGTATTCTAATAACCTATTGATTAGTATGTTCGATGCATCGAGAAATTGGATAAAACACACTTTATAGCTTAAATGCCTATTTCAGGGAAAACAGTTGAAATAACGATTTTCCTGCTTGCCATAAACTTCATTTTTGTTTTTTTGTTTTCTGATAAATGCACATGATCAATATTGAAATTACACTTTTAACATGTGTCCATTCATAAAAATAATTTGCTAAAAAATAATAATAAAACAAACTCTCAGCTTTTCGCCACCACGCACCATTCCTCTCATATGCGCTCAATTGCAAAGGCTGTGCGGAAACTATGTCTTGTGTATTTAAAGTTCCGGGTACTCGATGGAGTCCAAATTTTATACATTTTTATTACTTCCACTTATTAAAGAATTAATAATAACATAATATAAATTTAAGCTTTCAATGAATTTAATCAATTTATTGGATTAATTGTTGAAGCCCTACTCTAAGCATTGTTGTTCGAGGTGGATCATAATGCCGATAATAACAAGAATAAGAGTAGAATAATTAAATTTGGGTAAAAATTAGGGGTGTAACGGTACACACAAATTTTGATTCGGTACGTACCTCGATTTATAGGTCACAGTTCGGTTAATTTTCGGTACAGTAAGAAAACAACAAAATATAAATTTTTTGGTTATTTGTTTACAAAATCTTTATCCTTTTAACATTGGGAACACTATAATAATTCTGCCCACGTTAATCCACATTAAACTGCCTCAAATTGTTGCTCAGATTAAATAAAAAGACACAACTTTTCTTCTACATATAAAAAGTGCAACATTAAACAGTTTCAAGTCAACTGATCATGCTTAATTTATTACAGCATTTGGGAAGCCTGTAGTTGATTTTTATTATGTAAATGTTATATTTTTATCAACATGTGATAGCAGGGACCCTGCCATTCAAAACTAGGCTGCTGCATTACTAATGATTAATGTAACTATAGCTGAAAAAAAATAGTACAATAGCAATAGGAGCGACTATTCATCCCTGAACACCATAGAGTTCATGTAGGCTTAAAGGGGAACATTATCACAATTTCAGAAGGGTTAAAACCATTAAAAATCAGTTCCCATTGGCTTATTTTATTTTTCGAAGTTTTTTTCAAAATTTTACCCATCACGCAATATCCCTAAAAAAAAGCTTCAAAGTGCCTGATTTTAAACATCGTTATATACACCCGTCCATTTTCCTGTGACGTCACATAGTGATGCCGATACAAACAAACATGGCGGAAAGAACAGCAAGCTGTAGCGACATTAGCTCGGATTCAGACTCGTATTTCAGCGGCTTAAGCGATTCAACAGATTACGCATGTATTGAAACGGATGGTTGTAGTGTGGAGGCAGGTAGCGAAAACAAAATTGAAGAAGAAACTGAAGCTATTGAGCCATATCGGTTTGAACCGTATGCATGCGAAACCGACGAAAACGACACGACAGCCAGCGACACGGGAGAAAGCGAGGACGAATTCGGCGATCGCCTTCTAACAAACGATTGGTATGTGTTTGTTTGGCATTAAAGGAAACTAACAACTATGAACTAGGTTTACAGCATATGAAATACATTTGGCGACAACATGCACTTTGAGAGTGCAGACAGCCCAGTTTTCATCAATTAATATATTCTGTAGACATACCCTCATCCGCTCGCAGATTTCTTTGACTTTATCGTTGGAAATGCATCTGCTTTGAGTGTCGCAGGATATCCACACATTCTTGCCTTCTCTGTCGTAGCATAGCTTTCGTCGGTAAAGTGTGCGGAACAAACGTCCAATTTCTTGCCACTTTCGCATCTTTGGGCCACTGGTGCAACTTGAATCCGTCCCTGTTCGTGTTGTTACACCCTCCGACAACACACCGACGAGGCATGATGTCTCCAAGGTACGGAAAACAGTCGAAAAAACGGAAAATAACAGAGCTGATTTGACTCTGTGTTTGAGAAAATGGCGGATTGCTTAACGTGACGTCATCGCTCCGAGAGCGAATAATAGAACGGCGTTTAATTCGCCAAAATTCACCCATTTAGAGTTCGGAAATCGGTTAAAACAATATATGGTCTTTTTTCTGCAACATCAAGGTATATATTGACGCTTACATAGGTCTGGTGATAATGTAACAGACAGACATGGCTTTGCTGTCCATAACACACACACACACACCGCAAAATGAGCTAGCGTTACGCTAAAAGCGAATTAGTCTTCACCTCAAGCCAGGACTGCGAGCGAGCTGAGCTGCAGTTTATATTTCTAGAAGGTCAACGGGCTCATAGTCATGTTACTAGTAGTTGATTAGGAGGTGTTTATTATAATTTGGGGAGAGTACGCTGCCTGATGATTACCTGCTTAACGCTAAGCACTGACTACATGTGCTCTGAATACACACTGCTGATTGGCTGTTACTGCTCTGTATGTAACCAATCAGATGGTTGTGTGGGTGGAACAATGCTGGGTGCTGTGTACTGACAGAGACAGGCAGAAGGAAGCGGAGCAGCTTGTTAAGACTTTAGCTTAGCTTAATATGTTCGTGTGGAAACTCGTTCGGTACACCTCCGAACCGAACCCCCCGTACCGAAACGGTTCAATACAAATACACGTACCGCTACACCCCTATTAAAAATGTTTTCAAAAAGTTATTTTTGTTTGCAGTTTTTAAAGTCTGTTAGACGTTTTTTACACATATCTCTGTTCAGGCTGATACATTATGGCTAAGTCAACAATTAATGTTTAATTTGACTATGGAAATTCCACTTCATTGTAATCGATGCAGACATCCATCCATCCATCCATCCATCCATCTTCTTCCGCTTATCCGAGGTCGGGTCGCGGGGGCAGCAGCCTAAGCAGGGAAGCCCAGACTTCCCTCTCCCCAGACACTTTGTCCAGCTCCTCCTGTGGGACCCCGAGGCGTTCCCAGGCCAGCCGGGAGACATAGTCTTCCCAACGTGTCCTGGGTCTTCGCCGTGGCCTCCTAACGGTCGGACGTGCCCTAAACACCTCCCGAGGGAGGCGATCGGGTGGCATCCTAACCAGATGCCCGAACCACCTCATCTGGCTCCTCTCGATGTGGAGGAGCAGCGGCTTTACTTTGAGCTCCCCCCGGATGACAGAGCTTCTCACCCTATCTCTAAGGGAGAGCCCCGCCACCCGGCGGAGGAAACTCATTCCGGCCGCTTGTACCCGTGATCTTGTCCTTTCGGTCATAACCCAAAGCTCATGACCATAGGTGAGGATGGGAACGTAGATCGACCGGTAAATTGAGAGCTTTGCCTTCCGGCTCAGCTCCTTCTTCACCACAACGGATCGATACAGCGTCCGCATTACTGAAGACGCCGCACCGATCCGCCTGTCGATATCACGATCCACTCTTCCCTCACTCGTGAACAAGACTCCGAGGTACTTGAACTCCTCCACTTGGGGCAGGGTCTCCTCCCCAACCCGAAGATGGCATTCCACCCTTTTCCGGGCGAGGACCATGGACTCGGACTTGGAGGTGCTGATTCTCATCCCAGTCGCTTCACACTCGGCTGCGAACCGATCCAGCGAGAGCTGAAGATCCTGGCCAGATGAAGCCATCAGGACCACATCATCTGCAAAAAGCAGAGACCTAATCCTGCAGCCACAAAACCAGATCCCCTCAACGCCTTGACTGCGCCTAGAAATTCTGTCCATAAAAGTTATGAACAGAATCGGCGACAAAGGGCAGCCTTGGCGGAGTCCAACCCTCACTGGAAACGTGTCCGACTTACTACCGGCATTGCGGACCAAGCTCTGACACTGATCATACAGGGAGCGGACCACCAAAATCAGACAGTCCGATACCCCATACTCTCTGAGCACTCCCCACAGGACTTCCCGAGGGACACGGTAGAATGCCTTCTCCAAGTCCA
>NC_084582.2:4705000-4795000 GCF_033978685.3 Nerophis lumbriciformis | reverse complement strand
TTTATATGGCCACCGTCAGTGTAACCTGTGTGGCTGTTGACCAAGTATGCCTTGCTGTCACGTACGTGTGCAAGCAGAAGATGCATACTGTATAATAAGGGGCTGGGTTGGCACGCTGTTAATACAAATTGTAGAGGGCGCTAAATACTGTACCATTATGGCACGCCCTTATTATAATTGTAAGGGTGAAAATCGGAGAATATTAATCCCTGGAGTTTCCTGCGAGAGGCACTGAAATCCGGAAGTTTCCCGGGAAAATCGGGGGGGTCGGCAAGTAAACTGCTGTGCGTCGGTTGAGGTGGGCGGGGTTTGGTAGCGGGGGTGTATAATGTAGCCCGGAAGAGTCAGGGCTGCATGGGATTCTGGGTATTTGTTCTGTTGTGTTTATGTTGTGTTACGGTGCAGATGTTCTCCCGAAATGTGTTTGTCATTCTTGTTTGGTGTGGGTTCACAGTGTGGCACATTATTAGTAAGAGTGTTAAAGTTTTTTTTTATACCGTCAGTGTAACCTGTGTGGTTGTTGACCAAGTATGCCTTGCTGTCACCTACGTTAGCAAGCAGAAGCCTCATACAACATGTGGCTGATCAGGCACGCTGTTTGAAGTGGGTGCTTAATGCTGTACCATCACGGCACGCATGACGCTGTCAAGCGCCATTCGTATAAAATCCGTGGACCGCACCAACATTCAATTTTCATATTAAGGTGTGGGCCGCGTGTCTGAGACCCTTGCTTGGCACAAAGCAAAAAAAAACTTTGTATGCAGTGTTATTTCATATTAAATTTCAAAACATGTTTGTGGCTCCCATTGTTTTCTTTAATTTCTGAAACTGGTCAAAATGGCTCTTTGACTGGTAAAGGTTGCCGACCACTGCTCTAGGGGATACCTGTAGAAACCCTTTGTATCATCTGCAAATAAGATAAGACTAACTTTAAGTTTTTTGTAACTTTAAAATTGTACTTTATATAGAGATTTAACAATTTTGTTCCCAGTATTGACCCCAGTGGTGCCCCACAGGATATACTTAGCGCTGTAGACGTATGTTCGCCTAACTTCACATATTGCTTCCTATTGGTTAAGTAGCTTCTTACCCGATTCAAGACCAGCCCTCTAAAGCCATTTTGTTCTTGTTTGTTAATTAAGATATCATAACTAATTGTATCAAATGCTTTAGTTAAATCCATAAATACTGCAGCTGCTCACGTTTTACCACCTATTGCATTGGTAATCTCCTCCGTTATTTCGATTAATGCAATCAATGTTGAAATGTTGGCTCTGTATCCATATTGATTCTCCGCAAGTGTTGTTTATAAAGTTGTCCAATCTGTTATTAAATAGTTTTGGAAATTGTGGAAGTAAGGACACAGGTCTGTAATTTGTAAACTGTAGTTTGTCACCAGTCTTTTGAATCGGCACAACTTTTGCTATTTTTATTGGGTTTGGGGATTTGCCTGTTTAAAGCCTGAAAAGAACAATTTTTTTGAAGGTTTACTGCCAATAAGTTACAGCTGTGCAACATTAATTTGGTCTGTGATTCCTATTAAGTATGAAAATGAAGCATAATTATTATCTAAATATTATTGGACCAAAGTATTATTTTAAAGTTATTTTTTGGTATTTATTTTTATTAATACAGTCCTGTTATTTAGTTCCCACCGGTTCCTACCTGCTGCCCCCAGAGTGTGTACCGTATTTTCCGCACCATGAGGCGTCCTGGGTTATAAGCCGCGCCTTCAATGAACGGCATATTTCAAAAATGTGTCCACCTATAAGCCGCCCCGTGTTGTAAGCCGCATCTAACTGCGCTAAAGGAATGTCAAAAAAACAGTCAAATAGGTCAGTCAAACTTTAATAATATATTAAAACCAGCGTGATGTGGGCGCGCATGGAATCGTATATCAACATGGACGAAGCTGCGTGAAAAAAGCCACCCGGCCTCTTCGCGTAAACTTAAACTTACCTTAACCACTCGCTCATCTTTTCTTCATCCATCCCTTCGAGTTAGCTTTTATGATGACGCCGGCTGGAAAGGTCTCTTTTGGCAAGGTCTTCCTTTTGAATATCACCATGGGTGGAAGTTTCTGGCCATTAGCATGGCAAGCTAGAACCACAGTGAAGGATGACTTCTCATTCCCTGTGGTGCGAATATTCACCGTACGTGCTCCCGTTGTATCCACAGTGCGGTTCACAGGAATATCAGTTGCTGTGAAATAGTAATCCGTGTGCGGATGGAGAGATTGCGTCTTTTCATGAACCGGATCCCTGCCACTTGGTAGGAGCCATTTTGTGGTCTTTACAGATGTAAACACACAAAGGAAATGAAACGTACGGTATATCCGCGCGCTTTTTCTTCTTCTACGCGGGCGGGTGGTTGCTTACAGTAGAAGAAGAAGCGCTTCCTGTTCTATGGGGGCGGGTGCTTACCTTGGCGGTTGCTTGCGTAGAAGAAGCGCTTCCTGTTCTACCGGGAAAAAAGATGGCGGCTGTTTACCGAAGTTGCGAGATCGAAACTTTATGAAAATGAATCGTAATATTTATCCATATATAAAGCGCACCGGGTTAAAAGCCGCACTGTCAGCTTTTGAGTAAATTTGTGGTTTTTAGGTGCGGCTAATAGTGCGGAAAATACGGTACAGCTGTGTAACATTAATTTGGTCTGTGATTCCTACTAAGTATGAAAATGAAGCATAATTATTATCTAAATATTATTGGACCAAAGTATTATTTTAAAGTTATTTTTTGGTATTTATTTTTATTAATACAGTCATGTTATTTAGTTCCCACATGCTGCCCCCAGAGTGTGTATGTTGGTTGAACGCATGCAATGACAGACTTGCATCAAGGAAAATAATGTAATGTTTGTTTGAGAAATATACAATCAATTTTAAATTGGGTTATGCTGTTGCAATAGTTACATGCAGTGCAAACAAAAAAAAAAATCACAAATAGGGGTTTCAGTTTCAACAATGTCGTAGAGTCATACACAGACTTAATAATGTAATAATCTGGCCAGAAATGGTACTGCAATCACGGTTCTGGAGGCCCTCCCGAATGTGGTTGCTAGATACGTAGCCAAATCCATCTTGATCGACTGGGTTACTCCAAGGAACTTCAAACTTCCACTGCCTCTTACTATTGGTTGAGGTGCTGGGATCATAATAGCTGAATAGACAGGCTTTTTGTCAATAACAAATCTCTAACATTTTATACAGAAAAGAGGCTATTTTCAGGAAGAAGTATGTCATGCCTGTGTACAATATCACAACAAATGGCAATCATATGGTTATTGTCAGTACTATCAGAAAACAAAGACTAAAACAAACTACAACCAACGCGAGCAATGGTTATACTAGTGAAAATAAGTAGAGTATGCTTAGCAGTATAATGTACGCCCAAAACTAAAGAGGAGACAATTTACCAAGGTATGCCTATAGGCTACCGTTTCAAACGTTTCAGATTGTCATACAACTTGGTACATGTAATCCACAATATGCAAACACGAATGAGGAATTATTTTATCATGAAATGTGGCTGTCTCCATACGTTTCACATTGCCACGATGACAGCAAATGTTGGAACCATACTTGCCAACCCTCCCGGATTTTCCGGGATACTCCTGAAATTCAGCGCCTCTCCCGAAAACCTCCCGGGACATATTTTCTCCCGAAATTCAGGCGGACTCAGGTCCATGCGGACCTGAATCCGCTTTCCCACAATATAAACAGCGTATCTGCCCAATCACGTTATAACTGTAGAATGATGGAGGGCGAGTTCTTGGTTTCCTATGTGGGTTTATTGTTAGGCAGTTTCATTAACGTCCTCCCAGCGCGGTAACAACACACAAGAACAGCAGTCACGTTTTCGTCTACCGTAAAGCAGTTCGTCTGCCGTAAACAGCAATGTTGTGATACTCTTAAACAGGACAATACTGCCATCTAGTGCATTTGATGAAAGCACTTTTGTGCGTGCCACACAGCAATGCATCATCAGAGAGGGTGTTCAGCATGGTTCGAAAAATAGTGACAGAGAATAGAATAAGGATGCACAATTCAACCCTTAACTCAACAATGAGTAGATGAGTGTTATGTGTGTATATATGTGTAAATAAATGAACACTGAAATTCAAGTATTTATTTTATATATATATATATATATATATAATAAAAGAAATATATATTTATAGCTAGAATTCACTGAAAGTCAAGTATTTCTTGTATATATATGAAATACTTGACTTAGTATTTCGTATATATATATATATATATATATATATATATATATATATATGAAATACTTCACTTGGTGAATTCTAGCTGTAAATATACTCCTCCCCTCTTAACCACGCCCCCAACCACGCCCCCCAACCACCTCCCGAAATCGGAAGCCTCAAGGTTGGCAAATATGGTTGGAACCCATTTCCTCAGCTTATCAGCATATTGAGAAGGAAATAGGCACTGACACCACCCATATCCACATAGGTTTTATTTGTCGAAAATATATTTTGCCCTCTCAGTTCGAATACACATCGACGTACAGGCTAACTAGCATATATTTCCCCCCCGTTAGCCTATATGTTGAGGTGTCATTGACCGGGCTAGCATGCTTGCGTTTGCACAAATATACTAGCTTTGTTGGACAAGGTCATAGACTGTATTGGACAATATAGTTTACATACGAAATGTCCATTGCCATTTATTACAAGTATCGTATTTTTCGGAGTATAAGTCGCTCCGGAGTATAAGTCGCACCGGCCGAAAATGCATAATAAAGAAGGAAAAAAACATATATAAGTCGCACTGGAGTATAAGTCGCTTTTTTAGGGGAAATGTATTTGATAAAACCCTCAAAACAGCAGCTTGGAATTTGGGACATGCTCTCCCTGAGATAATCCTGATACCCACTACAACTATGGGAAATACTATACTTTGACTTAAATAAAGTGCATAATTTTTTTATTTTTTTTAAACATGCCTCAAAACAACAGCTACAAAAACAATAAAGGCACACAGCTTCAGTCCAGAGTATACTAGCTACGTCCGTGTTTTACCGGATATGTACCACTCCTTACAGCGACGTTTTAAAAAGTCATTAATTTTACTTTTTGAAACCGATATCGATAATTTCCGATATTACATTTTAAAGCATTTATCGGCCGATAATATCGGCAGGCCGATATTATCGGACATCTCTAATTGTAGGTATTTATTACACTTTGATTCATATTTTGCTGTTTTTTACATTTTTGTTGTGTTTGCCTTGATTGTAAAAGATACACAACTATCGAAACTAGTCTGCGAAGTAAACGAGGAGCAACATTCATATGTTTTTAATATTTAGTGTTTAATTGTTCATAGTTAATATTGTAAATCCCACTTTCTGTATTTCCATGTACATTGTGGGTGGCCCATTCAGTAAAAAAACTGTAAACATTCAATTTTGTTTTTTTTGAGGTGGTCTGTCATAACGTTTTTCTATCAGACATTGTGACTTTTTGGTATTGGTGTTCCTGACAAAAAGGGGACCCAAACACACATACTGTAGAGCAGATTTTCAAAGCTATATGTGTATATTTATATATATATATATATATATATATATATATATATATATGTATATTCATTTATACACACATACACATTGGCCCAGAGACACATTTTTTATCTCAATGTGGCCCCCGAATCAAAATATTTGCCCAGCTCTGATCTACAGAGTTACCGTATTTTTCGGAGTATAAGTCGCTTCGGAGTATAAGCCGCACCGGCCGAAAATGCATAATAAAGAAGGAAAAAAACATATATAAGTCGCACTGGAGTATAAGTCGCATTTTTTGGGGACATGTATTTGCTAAAACCCAACACCAAGAATAGACATTTGAAAGACAATTTAAAATAAATAAAGAATAGTGAACAACAGTCTGAATAAGTGTACGTTATATGAGGCATAAATAACCAACTGAGAACGTGCCTGGTATGTTAACGTAACATATTATGGTAAGAGTCATTCAAATAACTATAACATATAGAACATGCTATACGTTTACCAAACAATCTGTCACTCCTAATCGCTAAATCCCATGAAATCTTATACGTCTAGTCTCTTACGTGAATGAGCTAAATAATAATATTTGATATTTTACGATAATGTGTTAATAATTTCACACACAAGTCGCTCCAGAGTATAAGTCGCACCTCCGGCTGAACTATGAAAAAAACTGCGACTTATAGTCCGAAAAATAGGGTAATATGAAAACATAAATGCCTTACTTACCTATCAAGAAGGAAATTAGCGAGTTTGGCGTCAGATAAAAAAAATATTCCCCATCTTTCAAAGGCATCCCCGATACAAACCCTCGTTTTGTTCTTGTCTTTTGTCATGAATAAGTTGAGAATCGTTACGAGGCCTTTTAGATTTAGTAAGGTCTGACATGTTTAGTAACTTTACCAGTGGCAGTAGCTAGACCAGGGGTCGGCAACCCAAAATGTTGAAAGAGCCATATTGGACCAAAAATACAAAAAAAAATCTGTCTAGAGCCGCAAAAAATTAAAAGCCATATTACATACAGATAGTGTGTCATGAGATATAAATTGAATTAAGAGGACTTAAAGGAAACTAAATGACCTCAAATATACCTACAAATGAGGCATTATGATGCAATATGTACATATAGCTAGCCTAAATAGCATGTTAGCATCGATTAGCTTGCAGTCATGCAGTGACCAAATATGTCTGATTAGCACTCCAACAAGTCAATAACATCAACAAAACTCACCTTTCATGCACAACCTTAAAAGTTTGGTGGACAAAATGAGACAGAAAAAGAAGTGGCATAAAACACCTCCTCGAAAGTCGGAGAAAGTTATACATGTAAACAAACTACGGTGAGTTCAAGGACCGCCAAAATTAGTAGGACAAAACGGCGCTCGCCAAATACTCGAATCAGTGAAGCATGTTTAATATAAACAGTGTGCTTTATAACAATTAGGGAGGTTTGTGTCATGTTTGTCCTCCTACAGAAACCATATTAAAACGAAAAATAGATTTTTTTCCCCTCATCTTTTTCCATTTTTCATACATTTCTGAAAAAGCTCCAGAGAGCCACTAGGGCGGCGCTAAAGAGCCGCATGCGGCTCTACGGTCGCGGGTTGCCGACCCCTGAGCTAGACGAAGATGGCAACCTGGATGTGACACACTCACAGACTTTCTAATTGGTCAAACGGTGAAGGGCGGGACATGGAAATGCAAACAATAACAAGATTTCGGGGCTAGAAATCTAATTTTGAAATGAGCATATCCCGGCGGAACTACTGTTATCAGTTATAAAGGTATTCGAAAAGAACATGATGTATTAATGCCTTTTGACATATCGGGGCCATTTAATGATGACTTTACGTGAAATTATTACATATACCTCCTTTAGCATTCTATTTCCATATTTTGCAATCTCTATAAATGTTGCTCCCCTGTAGAAGGGCATCAAAAATAAGGATGTGCTTGTTTCCCCAAGTATCGGCCCTCTAACCCAGCATGGAGTGCAATTTAAATGAGAAAAATAGTCCTCTGAACCTTGGGAAGTACATCATTAAAGATGCTGTAGTGTCACTCCATGTTCATAAATGTATGAAGTACAGGGCTGTCTGCAAGATTCATTTGAAGAATGAAAAATACCGATGGGAAGCCAATTATCGAAAATATTGTGCATGCATTATTCATAGTTGCGTGTAATTCAGAGCTAACTTGGCTAACTAAGCTTGTAAAACCTTTTTGATGTTGGCCTTGTGATTGAAGAGAACAACAAGTGTAATGTTTGCTTGCTTTCATACCTTAGCGCTCTGTGTGTTAAAATTGCAGAGTGGGTTGTCACCAAGGTCATGTGGAGGTGGTTGAATGTGCAAGCTCAGCATTATAGCCTCGGTCTTTGTCCTTTTTATGACACTCACGCAGGGCCGTTAGGGCGCCACAGATGTCGGCCATGTTTCCAGCAATGCATTTAAATGTGCATTTTGAAGATGGGAAAGGCAAAAAAAAATGTAAAAATGAGCATGCGTTTTTTTGTTCGTAAGCTTGTTTGCTGAATATAATTACGATTGGAGTGCACAGTAATGCAATAACACAATATTTACTCTGTGCTGTTACTAAAATATGTCAAATTCCTACACAATGGCAACCGTCAATGTCCAGAGGTGGGTAGAGTAGCCAGAAATTGTACTCAAGTAAGAGTACTGTTACTGTAGAGATTTATTACTCAAGTAAAAGTAAGGAGTAGTCACCCAAATATTTACTTGAGTAAAAGTAAAAAGTATGTTGTGAAAAAACTACTCAAGTACTGAGTAACTGATGAGTAACATACACACACATATCATATATATATATATATATATATATATATATATATATATATATATATATTTACACACACACATATATGTATATATATATATATATTGATATATAGAGTATATAATTTATATTTATTTATTTTGCCGCTTTTTTTTTACATGTTAAAGATGTTTTAATGAATATACATGCATGTTTAACACATATAGATTCCTTTCTTTCATGAAGACAAGAATATAAGTTGGTGTATTACCTGATTCTGATGACTTGCATTGATTGGAATCAGACAGTAGTGCTGATAACGTCCACATTTTCAAATGGAGGAGAAAAAAAGTTCCTCCTTTCTGTCTAATACCACATGAAAGTGGTTGGGTTTTGGCATCTTATTTGTCCAGCTTCCATATTCGTTTTTATACACTTTACAAGAAATACATTGGCGGCAAACTCCGTAGCTTGTTAGCTTGTTTGCGCTGGCTTTCGGAGACTCTTATTTTGAAAGCGCAGGCGCAATGGAGCGGCACTTTTATTGTGAAGACAGGAACTGTGCAGTCAGTCTTTAGGCTTTTGACGGGATGTACGGTTGAAATAAAAAATTGTCTTTTTTCCTTCACACTTTTGATTGATTGATTGGAACTTTTATTAGTAGATTGCATATTCCGTACAATTGACCACTAAATGGTAACACCCGAATAAGTTTTTCAACTTGTTTAAGTCAGGTCATGTGACCGCCTGGCTCTGTTTGATTGGTCCAACGTCACCAGTGACTGCATCTGATTGGTGGAACGGAGTGAACGTCACCAGTGACTGCATTTGGTGAAACGCATGCACTATGGAGGTCTGTCTGACAGACCAAAACAAACAAAGCGTGCATTAACAGATCGATAAAAATTAATAGCGAGTAGCGAGCTGAATGTAGATAAAAGTAGCGGAGTAAAAGTAGCGTTTCTTCTCTATAAATATACTCAGGTAAAAGTAAGAGTATGTTGCATTAAAACTACTCTTAAAAGTACAATTTATCCCAAAAGTTACTCAAGTAGATGTAACGGAGTAAATGTAGCGCGTTACTACCCACCTCTTTCAATGTCACATTTTTTCACAAGCAATCCAAAAAGCCGCCATGTATTTCATACAATTGCATTTTATGTACGAGATTAATAATAAACAATAAACTGTTTAAAAAGACCTTTCTTATAGAGCAGGGGTCGCATGCGGCTCTTTAGCGCCGCCCTAGTGGCTCTCTGGAGCTTTTTCAAAAATGTATGAAAAATGGAAGAAGTTGAGGGGGAAAAAAAATATTTTTTGTTTTAATATGGTTTCTGTAGGAGGACAAACATGACACAAACCTCCCAAATTGTTATAAAGCACACTGTTTATATTAAACATGCTTCACTGATTCGAGTATTTGGCGAGCACCGTTTTGTCCTACTAATTTTGGCAGTCCTTGAACTCACCTTAGTTTGTTTACATGTATATCGTTCTGCGACTTTCTAGGACATGTTTTATGCCACTTCTTTTTCTGTCTCATTTTGTCCACCAAACTTTTAACGTTGTGCATCAATCCACAAAGGTGAGTTTTGTTGATGTTATTGACTTGTGTGTAGTGCTAATCAGACATATTTGGTCACTGCATGACTGCGAGCTAATCGATGCTAACATGCTATTTAGGCTAGCTATATGTACATATTGCATAATTATGCCTCATTTGTAGCTATATTTGAGCTCATTTAGTTTCCTTTAAGTCATATTAATTCAATTTATATCTCATGACACACTATCTGTATGTAATATGGCTTTTAATTTTTTGCGGCTCCAGACAGATTTGTTTTTGTATTTTTGGTCCAATAAGGCTCTTTCAACATTTTGGGTTTCCGACCCCTGTTATAGAGGTTGTGTATAAATGTTAAACCTTCCTATTATTAAATGCTTACTTACACGCTGGGAATCAGTGTTACGTAATGACGTGTTCCAATGGAAAGCATGTTTTTATAAAGCTAAAAAAAAAAAAAAGCCAAGAGATCCTAGATCAGGGGTGTCAAACTCAAATACAGAGTGGGCCAAAATTTAAAACTTAACAAAGCCGCGGGCCAAGGTTGAACAAATTAACCTTTTAATAGGGACCCAAACAAGTTTTGCATTGAATATTGAACAAGCAAGGCTGTGTGACAATCTTTGCCATTTTAACTTTAACTTATATAACTTTATAAATCGAGTTTAGAATAATAATAATAATAATTCAAAAAAATCAATGGCATATCAAATACAATTTAAATAAAAATCGAATGCCTCTTTTCTATTTGCAGCCTTCTGAGGTAAATATCAAAATAAAACTTTTTCCACAGGCTAATAATACATTTGAAAATAAAATAACAATAATGAATGAATCAAACATTCAAGCCTTGAAGTAGCAAGAGAAAGTGCATGAATAAAACGTTAATTATTGCTCAGTTTGCTACACTGATTTGCTTTAACACTGAATATGGAACAAGCAACGCTTATATAACTTAATAGTGCAAAATTTAAAAAAACAAACAAAAAAACATCAATGCTATAATAAATACAATTTTAATAAAAAATGGAGGTAAATATCAACACTAACTTTTTCCGCAGGCTAATAAATTTGAAAATAAAAGAACAATGAATAAATCAACCATTCAGAACTTTAAACTACTCAGTTTGCGACACACTGATCTAATCTGATGTGCCCAAGCCAGATACCTGGCATCTTTTCTGGGACGCTAGTTCATTAATGTCGGGGCTCAAGTGGTCGGGGTTGGGGGGGGGGGGGTTTGATGGTAGCGGGGGGTGTATATTGTAGCGTCCCGGAAGAGTTAGTGCTACAAGGGATTCTGGGTATTTGTCCTGTAGTGTTTATGTTGTGTTACGGTGCGGATATTCTCCCGAAATGTGTTTGTCATTCTTGTTTGGTGTGGTTTCACAGTGTGGCGCATATTAGTAACAGTGTTAAAGTTGTTTATGCGGCCACCCTCAGTTGATCAAGTATGCCTTGCATTCACTTATGTGTGTGTAGAAGCCGCATATATCATGTGACAGGGGCCGGCACGCTGTTTGTATGAAGGAAAAGCAGACGTGACGACAACAACATTCAACACATTATTGCCCTTTCATTGCAACAGTCAATCAATCAATCAATCAATGTTTACTTACATAGCCCTAAATCACCAGTGTCTCAAAGGGCTGCACAAGCCACAACGACATCATCGGCTCAGATCCCACATCAAGGCAAGAAAAAACTCAACCCAATGGGATGACAATGAGAAACCCTGCAGGGGACCGCAGATGTGGGGACCCCACCGGTGCAATGGACGTCAGGTGGATCTAACATAATAGTGTGAGAGTCCAGTCCATAGTGGATCTAACATAATAGTGAGAGTCCAGTCCATAGTGGATCTAACATAATAGTGAGAGTCCAGTCCATAGTAGATCTAACATAATAGTGTGAGAGTCCAGTCCATAGTGGATCTAACATAATAGTGTGAGAGTCCAGTCCATAGTGGATCTAACATAATAGTGTGAGAGTCCAGTCCATAGTGGATCTAACATAATATTGTGAGAGTCCAGTCCATAGTGGATCTAACATAATATTGTGAGAGTCCAGTCCATAGTGGATCTAACATAATAGTGTGAGAGTTCAGTCCATAGTGGATCTAACATAATAGTGTGAGTCCAGTCCATAGTGGATCTAACATTATAGTGAGAGTCCAGTCCATAGTAGATCTAACATAATAGTGTGAGAGTCCAGTCCATAGTGGATCTAACATAATAGTGAGAGTCCAGTCCATAGTGGATCTAACATAATAGTGAGAGTCCAGTCCATAGTAGATCTAACATAATAGTGTGAGAGTCCAGTCCATAGTGGATCTAACATAATTGTGAGAGTCCAGTCCATAGTGGATCTAGCATAAAAGTGAGAGTCCAGTCCATAGTGGATCTAACATAATAGTGTGAGAGTCCAGTCCATAGTGGATCTAACATAATAGTGTGAGAGTTCAGTCCATAGTGGATCTAACATAATAGTGTGAGAGTCCAGTCCATAGTGGATCTAACATAATAGTGTGAGAGTCCACTCCATAGTGGATCTAACATAATAGTGTGAGAGTCCAGTCCATAGTGGTTCTAACATAATAGTGAGAGTCCAGTCCATAGTGGATCTAACATAATAGTGAGAGTCCAGTCCATAGTAGATCTAACATAATAGTGTGAGAGTCCAGTCCATAGTGGATCTAACATAATAGTGTGAGAGTCCAGACCATAGTGGATCTAGCATAAAAGTGAGAGTCCAGTCCATAGTGGATCTAACATAATTGTGTGAGAGTCCAGTCCATAGTGGATCTAACATAATAGTGAGAGTCCAGTCCATAGTAGATCTAACATAATAGTGTGAGAGTCCAGTCCATAGTGGATCTAACATAATAGTGTGAGAGTCCAGTCCATAGTGGATCTAACATAATAGTGAGAGTCCAGTCCATAGTGGATCTAACATAATAGTGTGAGAGTCCAGTCCATAGTGGATCTAACATAATATTGTGAGAGTCCAGTCCATAGTAGATCTAACATAATAGTGTGAGAGTCCGGTCCATAGTGGATCTAACATAATAGTGTGAGAGTCCAGTCCATAGTGGATCTAACATAATATTGTGAGAGTCCAGTCCATAGTGGATCTAACATAATAGTGTGAGAGTCTAGTCCATAGTGGATCTAACACAATAGTGTGAGAGTCTAGTCCATAGTGGATCTAACATAATAGTGTGAGAGTCCAGTCCATAGTGGTTCTAACATAATAGTGAGAGTCCAGTCCATAGTGGATCTAACATAATAGTGAGAGTCCAGTCCATAGTAGAGCTAACATAATAGTGTGAGAGTCCAGTCCATAGTGGATCTAACATAATAGTGTGAGAGTCTAGTCCATAGTGGATCTAACATAATAGTGAGAGTCCAGTCCATAGTGGTTCTAACATAATAGTGAGAGTCCAGTCCATAGTGGATCTAACATAATAGTGAGAGTCCAGTCCATAGTAGAGCTAACATAATAGTGTGAGAGTCCAGTCCATAGTGGATCTAACATAATAGTGTGAGAGTCCAGTCCATAGTGGATCTAACATAATAGTGAGAGTCCCTCTGTTACAGCGATATACTACCCAAGGTGGAATATTGTGCGAATGCTTCGTCTCCCCACTCTGTGCTGTTTGTAAAGAACAGGGAAAGTCAGATAAATCCTGGCTTCAACAGGCAGTGTAGAGAGGACTATAGTGCTTCCTTCACTTTGAAAGGACAGGCTTTTACCTTCATAGGAAGTTGACATTGTTCAATTGATTGACAACTGTATTTATTTATTTTTGAAGTCCCATCTTTTTGTATAATATTCACATTATTTTACAGGGGGTCTCTCAGTGAGTAAAAACTATCCTCAGAGTTTTTCCCACAACAGTCTATCTGAGTAACCGCTTCTGAGAGACACTCTGGGATCATCCTTCCTGAAATTCAGTGCTCATGATGAGTCTATTTGAGATAAGTGCCACAAAATCTGTGCTGCAATTTGCCTCTATTTTGAGCAGTCCAAGTATCATTCCTGTGCAGGCAGCAAAGTGTTGTTAGACAGCCTGGTGCCAGTACTGATCAACCCCATCCAAGGCTTTGCAAACACACATACAGACCACCCTTAGCAGAAACTTTGGACATCTTTTATTTCTGTTGAAATGTGGCTGGGGAAGTATGAAATCTGTGAAATACATTAGATTCCCAACATTCACAGTAGTTACATCTGCATGATTATAGCCAAAATAACTATCACGGTTATTTTCATCAATATTGAAATCACAATATTAATCACGATTATTCATTATGTTAGGTGAAACTTAGTGTTTCCCACTGGTCGACAATCGATAATGCAGTCCGGAGACGTGACGTCATTCTGTACAGCATAGATATCACTGTAATTTTGCCACAATCCTGTGAGAATCTTGCGTATGACTGAAGCAATGAGGAGTGGGGTTACCCAGGACTAGCTGCAGTTGTCGTTGTGGCTTGTGCAGCCCTTTGAGACACTTGTGATTTAGGGCTATATAAATAAAAATTGATTGATTGATTGATTGATTTCCTCAAACAACCACCAGGTACCATCTGTGAGCAGATAATATTGTAAAACCCTTTCTTTTTCGGACTTATCAGGTCTTACCTTATCGTGCATTCTTCACGTCTTCTTCACTCACGCTTAAAGTGAAAATTGAGAATTGATCTGTAATGTGCAACGCAATAGTCAAATAAAAGGGCTAAATAACCATTACCCATATACAGTATCCATCCATCCATCTTCTTCCCCTTATTTGGGCCTGCCAGGTCTGTCTGGCATCCTCCCCCACCATCGCAGCCAACTCACCACCTGGTGGTGATCGGTAGAAAGCTCCGCCCCTCTCTTCACCCGAGTGTCCAAAACATGAGACCGCAAATCCGATGACACAACTACAAAGTCGATCATGGAACTGCGGCCTAGGGTGTCCTGGTGCCAAGTGCACATATGGACACCCTTATGTTTGAACATGGGGTTTGTTATTGACAATCTGTGACGAGCAGAAAAGTCCAATAACAAAACACCACTCGGGTTCAGATCCGGGCGGCCATTCTTCCCAATCACGCCTCTCCAGGTTTCACTGTCGTTGCCAACATGAGCGTTGAAGTCCCCCAGTAGAACGAGGGAATCACCCGGGGGAGCACTCTCCAGTACTCCCTCGAGTGAATCCAAAAAGGGTGGGTACTCTGAGCAGCCGTTTGGCGCGTAAGCGCAAACAACAGTCAGGACCCGTCCCCCCACCCGAAGGCGGAGGGAGGCTACCCTCTCGTCCACCGGGTTGAACTCCAACGTGCAAGCTTTGAGCCGGGGGGGGGAACAAGAATTGCCACCTCAGCCCGTCGCCTCTCACTGCCGGCAACGCCAGAGTGAAAGAGAGTCCATCCCTTCTCAAGACAACTGGTTCCAGAGCCCTTGCTGTGCGTCGAAGTGAGTCCGACTATATCTAGCCGGAACTTCTCCACCTCACGCACTAGCTCAGGCTCCTTCCCCCCCAGCAAGGTGATGTTCCACGTCCCAAGAGCTAGCTTATGTAGCCGAGGATCGGACCGCCAAGTGCCCTGCCTTCGGCTGCCGCCCAGCTCACACTGCACCCGACCTCTATGGCCCCTGCTATGGGTGGTGAGCCCAAGGGAGGGGGGACCCACGTTGCCTCTTCGGGCCACCAGGCGCTCGCCATCGTGCCCCAACTCCGGGCCTGGCTCCAGAGGGGGTCCCCGGTGACCCGCGTCCGGGCGAGGGAAATCTGGGTTCTTTGTTAGTGTTCTTCATAGAGATCTTCGAGCTGCTCTTTGTCTGATCCCTCACCTAGGACCAGTTTGCCTTGGGAGACGCTACCAGGGAGCATAGAAGCCCCCGGACAACATAGCTCCTAGGATCATTGGGACACGCAAACTCCTCTACCACGTTAAGGTGGCAGCTCAGAGAGGAGCCATATACAGTATTGAAAGACAAATATTTTGTTTGTGTTCATTATTAGTATTAACATGTCATCTTTTTCTTATTACCGTATTTTACGGACTATAGGGCACACCGGATTATAAGGCGCACTGCCGATGAATGGTCTATATTTGATGTATTTTCATATATAAGGCACATCTGATTATAGGGCGCATCAAAGGAGTCATATTATTATTATTTTTATAAATTGAAAACACTTCCTTGTGGTCTACATAACATGTAATGGTGGTTCTTTGGTCAAATTGTTGCCTAGATTATGTTTTACAGATCATCTTCAAGTTACTTTCTGACAGTCGTTTCCAGATGCGCCGTTTTGTGGGCGGTCTCATTTACGTGACTCACCTTCGACAGCGTCTTTTCTCCGTCATCCTTGTTGTAGCGGTGTAGCGTGCAAGGATGGGAGGTGGAAGAAGTGTCAAAAGATGGAGCTAACTGTTTTAATGACATTCAGACTTTACTTCAATCAATAACGGAGCAGCATCTCCTTATCCGGAAATAAAAACACCGGAAATGTGTCCCCGTGAAAAAACGTTCAACCGGAACCCTCTAATAACTAAAGTTCCTTGGGTGAATAATGTAAACTCACTACACCGGTATGTTTTAGCGCTTTTATGGCGAGTTTACCGACAGACATAAGTAAAAAATTTACACTACTTTATATTAAAAGTGGCAACAGCAGAGGATGAATGTCCCATAACAAGAAGATAGAGAAAAAGAAGAAGCTTATCGACTACGGCTATCGAGGACTTATGCAGATCCCAAATACTGATCAGCAGGTACCAGAAAGTAAGAAAAGTTGCTTTTGCATAATATTGCGAAACAAATCGCCAGATAATATTTCTTACCTTATACACACACCATAATAATACTCGTATGTTGAAGCACATCAAGCGGTCTGGCTTCATAGCTTACCAAAGTCATAGTAAAAGATTTTGATGGATTTTTGAGCGCCGTGTGTAATGTTCTATATTGTCAATGGAACATATAAAATGTTGGTAAACCCCCCCCCCCCCGCACATATGCGGTCCTCTCCAAGGTTTCTCATAGTCATTCACATCGACGTCCCACTGGGGTGAGTTTTTCTTTGCCCTTATGTGGGCTCTGTACCGAGGATGTCGTTGTGGCTTGTGCAGCCCTTTGAGACACTTGTGATTTAGGGCTATATAAATAAACATTGATTGATTGATTGATTGATTGATGTTGTTTACTTGAGTCATATTGCCATCATAGTGCAGTCTACACGTATCTCTTATGTTTGACTGCCATCTACTGGTCACACTTATCAATACACCATGTACCAAATAAAATAGCTTCGAGGTCGATAAGCAAAACCAGAATTATTCCGTACATTTTTGAGAAAAAAAAAAGATTTTAAGGGCGTCTTATAGTCCGGAAAATACAGTAGTATATTATTATTCAGAAGAAAGTGAACCTGGCAATGGTTGTTTTGCCTTGTCTCTGCTGAGTGGTACCTGTGAATGAATGCATAGATTTTGAGGTATCTCTTTATTTTTTCTCTGGAAAGACACTTTATCAGAATTGTGCGTCTGGGGCGTTGTAACATGGGGGGAGGACAGCTCAAAAGGTAGTGGGAGGGAGAGAATTAGACCAACATAGACAGACGGCCAACTGAAGCAGCATAGTTATGTCGAGTTTTGAGGGAAAAAAATCATTTTAAGAGCGCCTTATAGTCCGGAAAATACGGTACATGATGCCTTTAGCTCTATTTAAAGGGGAACATTATCACCAGACCTATGTAAGCGTCAATATATATCTTGATGTTGCAGAAAAAAGACCATATATTTTTTTAACCGATTTCCGAAGTCTAAATGGGTGAATTTTGGCGAATTAAACGCCTTTCTAATATTCGCTCTCGGAGCGATGACGTCACAACGTGGCGTCACATCGGGAAGCAATCCGCCATTTTCTCAAACACCGAGTCAAATCAGCTCTGTTATTTTCCGTTTTTTCGACTGTTTTCCGTACCTTGGAGACATCATGCCTCGTCGGTGTGTTGTCGGAGGGTGTAACAACACGAACAGGGACGGATTCAAGTTGCACCAGTGGCCCAAAGATGCGAAAGTGGCAAGAAATTGGACGTTTGTTCCGCACACTTTACCGACGAAAGCTATGCTATGACAGAGATGGCAAGAATGTGTGGATATCCTGCGACACTCAAAGCAGATGCATTTCCAACGATAAAGTCAAAGAAAACTGCCGCCAGACCCCCATTGAATCTGCCGGACTGTGTGATCAATTCAGGGACAAAGGACCTCGGTAGCACGGCAAGCAATGGCGGCAGTTTGTTCCCGCAGACGAGCGAGCTAAACCCCCTATCGACCCTAGCTTCCCTGGCCTGCTGACATCAACTCCAAAACTGGACAGATCAGCTTTCAGGAAAAAAGCGCGGATGAGGGTATGTCTACAGAATATATTAATTGATGAAAATTGGGCTGTCTGCAATCTCAAAGTGCATGTTGTTGCCAAATGTATTTCATATGTTGTAAACCTAGTTCATAGTTGTTAGTTTCCTTTAATGCCAAACAAACACATGCCAATCGTTGGTTAGAAGGCGATCGCCGAACTCGTCCTCGCTTTCTCCCGTGTCGCTGGCTGTCGTGTCGTTTTTGTCGGTTTCGCTTGCATACGGTTCAAACCGATTTGGCTCAAAAGCTTCAGTTTCTTCTTCAATTTCGTTTTCGCTACCTGCCTCCACACTACAACCATCCGTTTCAATACATGCGTAATCTGTTGAATCGCTTAAGCCGCTGAAATCCGAGTCTGAATCCGAGCTAATGTCGCTATAGCTTGCTGTTCTTTCCGCCATGTTTGTTTGTGTTGGCTTCACTATGTGACGTCACAGGAAAATGGACGGGTGTATATAACGATGGTTAAAATCAGGCACTTTGAAGCTTTTTTTTAGGGATATTGCCTGATGGGTAAAATTTTGAAAAAAACTTCGAAAAATATAATAAGCCAGTGGGAACTGATTTTTAATGGTTTTAACAATTCTGAAATTGTGATAATGTTCCTCTTTAACCATTTTAATGGTTTTAACAGCCTTGTTCTGCGGGTGGTCTGCCTGTCATCATTTGGCCACTGGACGGACCAACTAGTGCTAGCTTGCCAGTTAGCTTAAATGTTAACATGAATACAAACCATTAAAATACCATCTTTCCACAATAGGAACCGACATACTACAAGCTAAACTTGTAAAAAACATATTATTGTCTTAGCAACTAAGATATTAAATTGTACATAGTGAACCTACCAGCCGTGCTTTCTTAGAAAGAGTGATCAATCCATACTCGGAGGAATATGACTGAAGTTGATTTTTTAATGGAAGCAAAGTGAACACTCAATTTGCCATTATCAATTAAAAAAAACATTGTAAATCTTGTACAAATTAAGATGGAAAAAAACATTAACACTTGAATAGAAATATGGCTCTTAACAACAATTATTTTTCTTCTGCCGAGAAAGTGTATTGTGTGTTAATGTATTATAGTTATTTATTTAATAAAACTTGGTTGAATGTTTCAGGGTCTGTATAAATACATTAACAATATCGCGATAATAATGCTAACCGTGATAATTTTGGTCACATTAGCCGTGATATGACATTTTCATATCTTTACATCCTTAACCGTATGTAAATTGTAGTGGTGTGGGAAAAAATTGATTCAAATTTGAATCGCGATTCTCACGTTGTGCGATTCAGAATCGATTCTCATTTTTTTTTAATCGATTTTTTATTTATTTAATTTATTTTTATTTATTTTTATTTATTTTAGTTTTTTTTAGTTTTTTTTAATTAATCAATCCAACAAAACAATACACATCAATACCATAACAATGCAATTCAATTCCAAAACCAAACCCGACCCAGCAACACTCAGAACTGCAATAAACAGAGCAATTGAGAGGAGACACAAACACGACACAGAACAAACCAAAAGTAGTGAAACAAAAATGAATATTATCAACAACAGTATCAATATTAGTTGCAATTTCAACATAGCAGTGATTAAAAATCCCTCATTGACATTATCATTAGACATTTATACAAAAATAAAAATGAACAATAGTGTCACAGTGGCTTACACTTGCATCGCATCTCATAAGCTTGACAACACACTGTGTCCAATATTTTCACAAAGATAAAATAAGTCATATTTTTGGTTCATTTAATAGTTAAAACAAATTTACATTATTGCAATCAGTTGATAAAACATTGTCCTTTACAATTATAAAAGCTTTTTACAAAATTCTACTACTCTGCTTGCATGTCAGCAGACTGGGGTAGATCCTGCTGAAATCCTATGTATTGAATGAATAGAGAATCCTTTTGAATCAGGAAAATATCGTTTTTGAATCGAGAATCGCGTTGAATCGAAAAAACAAAACGATTTTGAATCGAATCGTGACCCCTAAAATCGATAATGAATCGAATCGTGGGACACCCAAAGATTCGCAGCCCTAGTAAATTGTATGCTGTATTATCAAATATTCCTAAACTTCTACCTACTCAGGGTTGAAAACAATAAATACCTGTATCAAAAATCAGTACATCTGCAGGTTCGTGAATGCTGAATCTGATACATGCTGGGGGTTCCACTGTAAACCCAATCTTGGTTAGACCTCAGGGAGTCTTGACAAAGTACCGTATTTTCCGCACCATAAGGCGCCCTGGGTTATAAGCCGCGCCTTCAATGAACGGCATATTTCAAAACTTTGTCCACCTATAAGCCGCCCCGTGTTGTAAGCCGCATCTAACTGCGCTAAAGGAATGTCAAAAAAAACAGTCAAATAGGTCAGTCAAACTTTAATAATATATTAAAACCAGCGTGATGTGGGCGCGCATGGAATCGTATATCAACATGGACGAAGCTGCGTGAAAAAAGCCACCCGGCCTCTTCGCGTAAACTTAAACTTACCTTAACCACTCGCTCATCTTTTCTTCATCCATCCCTTCGAGTTAGCTTTTATGATGACGCCGGCTGGAAAGGTCTCTTTTGGCAAGGTCTTCCTTTTGAATATCACCATGGGTGGAAGTTTCTGGCCATTAGCATGGCAATCTAGAACCACAGTGAAGGATGACTTCTCATTCCCTGTGGTGCGAATATTCACCGTACGTGCTCCCGTTGTATCCACAGTGCGGTTCACAGGAATATCAGTTGCTGTGAAATAGTAATCCGTGTGCGGATGGAGAGATTGCGTCTTTTCATGAACCGGATCCCTGTCGTTTAGTAGGAGCCATTTTGTGGTCTTTACAGATGTAAACACACAAAGGAAATGAAACGTACGTAATATCCGCGCGCTTTTTCTTCTTCTACGCGGGCGGGTGGTTGCTTACAGTAGAAGAAGAAGCGCTTCCTGTTCTATGGGGGCGGGTGCTTACCTTGGCGGTTGCTTGCGTAGAAGAAGAAGCGCTTCCTGTTCTACCGGGAAAAAAGATGGCGGCTGTTTACCGTAGTTACGAGACCGAAACTTTATGAAAATGAATCTTAATATTTATCCATATATAAAGCGCACCGGGTTATAAGGCGCACTGTCAGCTTTTGAGAAAATTTGTGGTTTTTAGGTGCGCCTTATAGTGCGGAAAATACGGTAGCCAGTAATACTCCACAGTGCTCCACTGGTTGGCCTGCTCAGTAGTGCCCCAGGAAAGGACGGTCTGGCCAAGGAAATCTCTGTTGCAAGACGAACGGGAGAACATTCTCCAAGACGACAGTAAATATCGGCCTTTGTGGCTTGGCAACAATCGGTGCCCTCCTTTAAAAATGACATAGAAGACTTAGTCAGTCTACTTTGAGCGTCCCGGGTGGTCATTGACCCAAGTGAGTCAAGTCACATTGGTTTGAGATGCAAGATTTGACTTAAGCAGGAAGTTCCCTTTCAGAGGCCCCCCGCTGTTGGACTGTTCGCCTTTCACAGTTAACCTAATTGCTCGATTCTTCAATTGTCGAGGAACTGAGACGAATAGAGGACACACGCGAACACAGAAGAACTATCTGTTGCCTGTGGTTTGTCTCTCAGCTCAGTCAAGCGTTGTGTGTCCCCATTCACTAATATTTTTCTCAAGTGAATGAATTATCCAACTGTTTTCATGCAACATTACATTTGCATTTTACCTTAATACACAACACCTTTCTTATTTTCTTGACTAATTCTCAGGGCATTCTGTCGATCGCAACTGGACTGTTTGGTTTGTCTTAGAAGACGTTTCGCCTCTCATCCAGAGAACGATGAGAACGTCCGTAGACACCTTTCTTGACTTGTTGGAAACATGAGTAAGAACAATGCTGCATTGCCCTCATGTGATGAACCAGACTAAACCAGACGAGGATTACAACACACACATGCATTACTTTCGCTCTTAATATAAATAACAAGCCTGTTCTTGGAAGAGTTTAATGGAAATCCGTCTGCAAAGACCTACATATTTTGTGGGTTACTTGAAAAAGCGTAATTACTTTGAATTAATTTAAAGGGGAACATTATCACAATTTCAGAAGGGTTAAAACCATTAAAAATCAGTTCCCAGGGGCTTATTTTATTTTTCGAAGTTTTTTTCAAAATTTTACCCATCACGCAATATCCCTAAAAAAAGCTTCAAAGTGCCTGATTTTAACCACCCGTCCATTTTCCTGTGACGTCACATAGTGAAGCCAACACAAACAAACATGGCGGAAAGAACAGCAAGCTATAGCGACAGTAGCTCGGATTCAGACTCGGATTTCAGCGGCTTAAGCGATTCAACAGATTACGCATGTATTGAAACGGATGGTTGTAGTGTGGAGGCAGGTAGCGAAAACGAAATTGAAGAAGAAACTGAAGCTCTTGAGCCATATCGGTTTGAACCGTATGCAAGCGAAACCGACGAAAACGACACGACAGCCAGCGACACGGGAGAAAGCGAGGACGAATTTGGCGATCGCCTTCTAACCAACGATTGGTATGTGTTTGTTTGGCATTAAAGGAAACTAACAACTATGAACTAGGTTTACAGCATATGAAATACATTTGGCAACAACATGCACTTTGAGAGTGCAGACAGCCCAATTTTCATCAATTAATATATTCTGTAGACATACCCTGAAAGCTGATCTGTCCAGTTTTGTAGTTGATGTCAGCAGGCCGGGGAAGCTAGGGTCGATAGGGGGTTTAGCTTGCTTGTCTGCGGGAACAAACTGCCGCCATTGCTTGCCGTGCTACCGAGGCCCTTTGTCCCTGAATTGCTCACACACTCCGGCAGATTCAATGAGGGTCTGGCGGCAGATTTCTTTGACTTTATCGTTGGAAATGCATCTGCTTTGAGTGTCGCAGGATATCCACACATTCTTGCCATCTCTGTCGTAGCGTAGCTTTCGTCGGTAAAGTGTGCGGAACAAACGTCCAATTTCTTGCCACTTTCGCATCTTTGGGCCACTGGTGCAACTTGAATCCGTCCCTGTTCGTGTTGTTACACCCTCCGACAACACACCGACGAGGCATGATGTCTCCAAGGTACGGAAAACAGTCGAAAAAACGGAAAATAACAGAGCTGATTTGACTCGGTGTTTGAGAAAATGGCGGATTGCTGCCCGATGTGACGTCACATCGCTCCGAGAGTGAATATTAGAAAGGCATTTAATTCGCCAAAATTCACCCATTTAGAGTTCGGAAATCGGTTAAAAAAATATATGGTCTTTTTTCTGCAACATCAAGGTATATATTGACGCTTACATAGGTCTGGTGATAATGGGGCAGCATGGTGTAGTGGGTAGAGCAACCGTGCCAGAAACCTGAGGGTTGCAGGTTCGCTCCCCGCCTCTTACCATCCAAAAATCGCTGCCGTTGTGTCCTTGGGCGGGACACTTCACCCTTTGCCCCCGGTGCCACTCACACCGGTGAATTAAATGATGAATGATAGGTGGTGGTCGGAGGGGCCGTTGGCGCAAATTGCAGCCACGCTTCCGTCAGTCTACCCCAGGGCAGCTGTGGCTATGAAAGTAGCTTACCACCACCAGGTGTGAACGAATGATGGGTTCTACATGTAAAGCGACTTTGGGTACTTAGAAAAGCGCTATATAAATCCCAGGTCTTAATGTTCCCCTTTAACAAAATTGGTGCAGTTCAGCTAAATTTGTTGGTTTTCTGACATGGACTTGTTTCTTCAGCATTGTCCACACGTTTAAGTCAGGACTTTGGGAAGGCCATTCTAAAACCCTGATTTAGCCATTCCTTTACCACTTTTGACGTGTGTTTGGGGTAGGCTGTTCGGCAGGCCGATATTATCGGATATCTCTAGATTTAACCAAAAAAAAAAAAAAACGAATAACCTGCAGTGTGAACACAGCCATTGTCTTGGTTTCAATTTTTAAAGACCACGAATGACGCCCTTAAAGCCTCGATGAGTCCGGTCACGAGTCGGAAATGATGGATGTTAGATTTTTACATCCCTCCTTCAGTAGCAGCTGAGAGGTGTTAAGTCAGCAACAGTCTGGTGAGCAGTGATTGATCACAGTGACGGGTGCAACGTGGTTGATTTTGCCTCGCATGGCCGCAGCGTGACACCGGAGCTCCCTATCATACTCCGAAGCCTATAGCGTTAACATGTCTCTCTCTATTATCCGCCTCTAGACAGGCAGGGAGACGGTTATTTTTATTTATTTTTTTTATTGCTTTTTTTGCTTCGTTATTTTGAGAACAGCTGAAGCGCGGTGTGCATTTTTTGGGCCGTCCTTTTGCGGCCGGCATTAGAGCCTCCTTAACCTTTTAGCTGCATTCTCCATCATTCTCTCTAACGTGTCCCTCCCAAGCTGTTCTCTAACCTCTCCTCCGAGAGACAGATTGAGAGGGACGGAGAGGAAGCGAGCGAGAGAGCGAGATCACAGACGGAGATCCGGGCTCTTCAAAAGAAGAGGAAAATGGCCACCAGAGGATTAGATTCTGAATATAACAGCTTCAAATTGTCAAGGCTGCAACATTTCACATTTTCACTAAGTCCCTTTCCGCGTTGTGACCTTTCTGATATTTGACTGGGAGGCTCATCTATTGTCACCGAACCTTTTCACTTGCAAAAGAAAGGCAGTTAACATTCAGCCCTTTTACTGTGTGGGAAGGGAATCGTGGATTTATTCACTGAGTCTCATGAGTTTGTTTATGTGGGTTCACTAGTGCAGTGTTTTTCAACCTTTTCTGAGGCCAGGCACATTTTTTTCATTGAAAAAAATATCGAGGCACACCAACAGCAGAAAACATTAAAGGGGAACATTATCACCAGACCTATGTAAGCGTCAATATATACCTTGATGTTGCAGAAAAAAGACCATATATTTTTTTTACCGATTTCAAATCAGCTCTGTTATTTTCCGTTTTTTCGACTGTTTTCCGTACCTTGGAGACATCATGCCTCGTCGGTGTGTTGTCGGAGGGTGTAACAACACGAACAGGGACGGATTCGAGTTGCACCAGTGGCCCAAAGATGCGAAAGTGGCAAGAAATCGGACGTTTGTTCCGCACACTTTACCGACGAAAGCTATGCTACGACAGAGATGGCAAGAATGTGTGGATATCCTGCGACACCCAAAGCAGATGCATTTCCAACGATAAAGTCAAAGAAATCTGCCGCCAGACCCCCATTGAATCTGCCGGAGTGTGTGAGCAATTTAGGGACAAAGGACCTCGGTAGCACGGCAAGCAATTGGCGGCAGTTTGTTCCCGCAGACGAGCGAGCTAAACCCCCTATCGACCCTAGCTTCCCTGGCCTGCTGACATCAACTCCAAAACTGGACAGATCAGCTTTCAGGAAAAGAGCGCGGATGAGGGTATGTCTACAGAATATATTAATTGATGAAAATTTGGCTGTCTGCACTCTCAAAGTGCATGTTGTTGCCAAATGTATTTCATATGCTGTAAACCTAGTTCATAGTTGTTAGTTTCCTTTAATGCCAAACAAACACATACCAATCGTTGGTTAGAAGGCGATCGCCAAATTCGTCCTCGCTTTCTCCCGTGTCGCTGGCTGTCGTGTCGTTTTCGTCGGTTTCGCTTGCATACGGTTCAAACCGATATGGCTCAATAGCTTCAGTTTCTTCTTCAATTTCGTTTTCGCTACCTGCCTCCACACTACAACCATCCGTTTCATCCATCCATCCATTTTCTACCGCTTATTCCCTTTGGGGTCGCGGGGGGCGCTGGAGCCTATCTCAGCTACAATCGGGCGGAAGGCGGGGTACACCCTGGACAAGTCGCCACCTCATCGCAGGGCCAACACAGATAGACAGACAACATTCACACTCACATCCACACACTAGGGCCAATTTAGTGTTGCCAATCAACTTATCAATACATTCGTAATCTGTTGAATCGCTTAAGCCGCTGAAATCCGAGTCTGAATCCGAGCTAATGTCGCTATAGCTTGCTGTTCTTTCCGCCATGTTTGTTTGTGTTGGCATCACTATGTGACGTCACAGGAAAATGGACGGGTGTATATAACGATGGTTAAAATCAGGCACTTTGAAGCTTTTTTTAGGGATATTGCGTGATGGGTAAAATTTTGAAAAAAACTTCGAAAAATATAATAAGCCACTGAGAACTGACTATTCTGAAATTGTGCTAATGTTCCCCTTTAAACAATGAAACTCAGCAGCCGATATTCACTATAAAAAGTCGTTCTCGCAATTGTTGGGTATGAATTCAAACTAGAGATGCTTTAAAATGTAATATCGGAAATTATCGGTATCAGGGTTTTTTTAATCTATTTTTTTAATTAAATCGACATCAAAAACACAAGATACACTTACAATTAGTGCACCAACCCAAAAAACCTCCCTCTCCCATTTACTCTCATTCACACTCATTCACACAAAAGGGTTGTTTCTTTCTGTTATTAATATTGTGGTTCCTACATTGTATATCAATATATATCAATACAGTCTGCAAGGGATACAGTCCGTAAGCACACATGATTGTGTGTGCTGTTGGTCCTCTAATAGTACTAACCTTTAACAGTTAATTTTATTCATTTTCATTAATTACTAGTTTCTATATAACCGCATGCGGCTCTTTAGTGCCTCCCTCGTGGCTTCCTGGAGCATTTTTTGAAAAGGACTGAAAATGGAAAAAGATGGGGGGAAAAATATGTTAATGCAAACCTTCCCAATTGTTACAAAAGCCCACTGTTTAATATGTTTGTGTGTATGCTTCACTGATGAGAGTATTTGGTGAACATCGTTTTGTCCTACTAAGTTTGGCGGTTCTTGAACTCACTATAGTGTGGACTGTGACGCAACAGTTTGTTTACATGTAAAATCTTCCAGTCATTTTGTCCACCAAACTTTTTATGCTGTGCGTGAATGCACAAA
This sequence comes from Nerophis lumbriciformis, assembly GCF_033978685.3. NCBI lineage: Eukaryota > Metazoa > Chordata > Actinopteri > Syngnathiformes > Syngnathidae > Nerophis > Nerophis lumbriciformis. The sequence goes on along the minus strand of NC_084582.2, from coordinate 4,767,773 downwards.
GGTGCACTTTGTTGATTTTATTGACTTGTTGGAGTGCTAATCAGGCATATTTGGTCGGTGCATGACTGCAAGCTAATCGATGCTAGCATGCTATTTAGGCTAGCTGTACGTACATATTGCATCATTGTGCCTCATTTGTAGGTATATTAGAGCTCATTTAATATCCTTTACTTCAGTGGTGCTCACACTTTTTCTGCAGGCGAGCTACTTTTCAATTGATCAAGTCGTGGGGATCTACCTCATTCATATATATAATTTACATTTACTTATTTATGAAATATATGTTTTTGTTAACAAGTTAAAGGTGTTTAATGATAATGCAAGCATGTTTAACACATATAGTTAATATTGTTAAAAAATTAAAGGTGTTTAATGATAATACAAGTATGTTTAATACATATAGTTAATATTGTTAACAAGTAAAAGGTGTTTAAAGATAATGCAAGCATGTTTAACACATATAGTTAATATTGTTAATAAGTTAAAGGTGTTTAAAGATAATACAAGCATGTTTAATACATATAGTTAATATTGTTAACAAGTTAAAGGTGTTTAATGATAATACAAGCATGTTTAACACATAGTTAATATTGTTAAAAAATTAAAGGTGTTTAATGATAATACAAGCATGTTTAACACATATAGTTAATATTGTTAACAAGTTAAAGGTGTTTAAAGATAATACAAGCATGTTTAACACATATAGTTAATATTGTTAATAAGTTAAAGGTGTTTAAAGATAATACAAGCATGTTTAACACATATAGTTAATATTGTTAATAAGTTAAAGATGTTTAAAGATAATACAAGCATGTTTAACACATATAGATTCCTTTCTTTCATGAAGAAAAGAATATAAGTTGGTGTATTACCTGATTCTGATGACTTGCATTGATTGGAATCAGATAGTGGTGCTGATAATGTCCGCATTTTTGAATGGAGGAGAAAAAAAGTCCTCCTTTCTGTCTAATACCACATGAAAGTGGTTGGTTTTTGGCATCTTATTTGTCCAGCTTCCGTACTCTTTTGTATACACTTTACAAGAAATACATTGTCGGCAAACTCCGTAGCTTGCTAGCTTGTGCACGCCAGCTTTCTGACTCTTATTTTGTTAGCGCAACTGTGCAACTGTGCAGTCGGTCTTTGGAGTTTTGACGACAGGTACGGCGCCAGAGTCTGTTGAAATAAAGTGTTTCTCGCCTTCCAGTCGGTAATTTTAATGAGCTGGCAGCAGCCAGCGTCATCTCAGAAGACCCTCGGGTGCCGTGAATGTCAATCAAGTGACGAAAGTGACGTCATAGTGAAGATTTATGATCGCTCAATTTTTAGGACTATTTTTTTAATGCCTGGCTGGTGATCGACTGACACACCCTCCGAGATCGACCGGTAGCTCGCGATCGACGTAATGAGCACCCCTGCTTTACTTGTATCCTCTTTGTATATAATTTATATTGGCACGGCTCATGACACATTATCTGTATGTAATATTGGCTTCATTTCAGATAGTTGTTTTTGTGCCATGTTGTTCCAGACCACAGCAAACATCACCTAGCTTGCCAAAGATTGTAATAAATCTATTAAAAAAAGACAGCCTGCCGTTTCCTTTAACTTGGCCACACACATCTATATCATTGGCCATTAAAAGTCAGTAATTTCCAGGAGTTATCTCACCTTCTGAGTAGCCTCTGATTTACTAATGGGTTCTAATGTTGTAAAAATGTGTAGACTGAATATTATTTTTCCACATTTCTGTCAACGAAGATTTGCTTCAGCCTGCGACACATAGTCATTTTGATAGTAGGCTAATATAGACACTTACATCATGTAAGGGGTTTTCCCAAAGAAAATGAAAACGGCAAAAGTTATTCCCATCTTCAAAAGTGGAGATAAGCATCAGTTCACCAACTATAGGCCTATTTCTCTACTCTCACAATTTTCAAAAGTCCTTGAAAAATTATTTGTGTCAAGATTAGACAGTTTTATTGACAAGCATCACTTGCTAAGTGAACACCAATACGGTTTTCGAGCAAACAGGTCCACTTCCATGGCAGTGATGGAACTAGTTGAGGAGGTAACCACTGCTATTGATAAGAGGGAGTTTGTTGTTGGCGTTTTTATTGACCTGAGCAAGGCCTTTGACACCATCGATCACACATTACTTTTAAACAAAATGCAGAGGTATGGTTTTAGAGGTCTTGCTCATGATTGGTTGAAAAGTTATCTTGGTGGTAGAGAACAGTATGTGCATATGAACAATGTAGATTCAGATAAAAAGATTATAACACATGGAGTGCCCCAAGGTTCTGTACTGGGACCAAAATTGTTTTTATTGTATATTAATGATATCTGCAAAATCTTTAAAAAACTCAATTGTATTCTCTTTGCTGACGATACAAGTCTGTACTGTTCTGGGCAAGACCTTGGCCAACTCTTAGAGACTGCAGAGAGCGAACTCCATATACTAAAGCAATGGTTTGATGCCAATAAACTGTCAATCAACCTAAATAAAACAAAATATATAATTTTTGGAAATAGGAAAAATAACATACAGTGTCATATAAGAATTGATGATATGGAGATAGAAAGGGTGTATTCAACAACATTTTTGGGAATCTATATAGATGATAAATTAAATTGGAAACTGTACATAAATATACTTAAGACAAAGATGGCAAAAAATATTGCTATGTTACATAAAATCAAAAACTCCGTAAATCAAAAGGCTCTTAATATGTTATATAATTCTTTCGTACTCCCTTATCTTAATTATTGTGTTGAAATCTGGGGTAACAATTACAAAACAAACATCAACTCTATATTCTTACGTCAAAAGAAAGCGATTAGAATTGTAAATTATGCAGATTATCATGACCATACCAATGCTCTGTTTATTAAATTAAAAACCTTAAAACTGCATGATCTTGTTGACCTCAACACTGCTATTGTGACGTACAAAGCTCATAACCACATGCTGCCTCGGTGTCTACAGGAGAGGTTCAAACCCAGAGAGAATACCTATGACCTCAGAGGTTCAGCTGTCTTCCAGAAAGCTAAGATAAGAACAAGCTTAAAACGTAGATGTGTTTCTGTCAGGGGGGTTCAACTTCCTTAAAATGTTCCAGGTCCATTCACACATTTAAAAAACACTTTAAGACCAATGTCTTGGAAAAATATATCACTCTTGAATCAACACAGTAGTTAATACTATGATCAATGTTAATTAAAATACTAAATGTGGGATATAAATAATAATGGAAGTATAATTGTTTGTATATAGTATATAAATTGGTACAAAGGTTTAACACGCGTATAAGGATATTTCACATGCCTTTACTGTGTATATAATTGAACAGTGTTCATGTTGTGTATAATGTGTATTTATAATATGTTGTACAAAGGACATTTCATAATTTTCGGAAGTTCATCTTGTACTTGACATTGTTTATAGGGTTAGGCGCTATAAGTGTTCAACTTCAGCCTAAACCCTTTCGGTCTGCAACATTTTCATTTTCATTTTCAATCTATGAATGTGCAACTGTTTGTTTATTTTGTTGACCATTGACCGAAGAATAATAAACTAATATATGTGTTGACTTCATTATAACACTTTTATAAGACTTTTAAAGTAATTTTGATAGTAGGCTATTATAGCTAATATAGACACTTACGTAATTGTTTGCGGTTCCAGACAGATTCGTTTTTTCTATTTTTGATCCAATATGGCTCTTTCAACGTTTCGGGTTGCCGACCCCTAGTATAACCAAAAGTCATGTTGGCTTTGTTTGGTAAATGTGACGTGATTTTGTTTTCCCTGACAACATGTACAACTATTATTCTAAATGACTGCCCAAAAACGCATTTAATGTTTAGTGTAGTGCGAACTATTTCATTACTTTCAAGTTTCCGTTCCAACAAATACTGCCTGTTTCTCCGGTTCCTTGTAAACCCCAGCTCTGTGTTTGACACATACCGACTCACGGACAACACGATTCGAAGTGACAGAGCTGCCGCATTGACACCTGCCACCCATTCTATGCCTGTCCAAAGCACTAATACTCAATATGCTCGGTGTTATACTCGCCGTGTCCACAGTCGGCATTAGAGGAAGCCATAATAACAGCAATGGGCAATAAAGTAGACTGGAAGCTTTTTTGGTAGCATGCTGGCTAAAATATGTTCCCAAGTCCCCACAAAGCCGAGTCTGACAAATGCAAGATCTAAAATATATAATGGCTGGCACCTCCTGCAAAAGCAAACGATGAATTACAGCACCCGTCAAAGACAAAAACGTAGGCTTTATTGTCTTACAGAATGATGTCAAAATTGCTGCTGCAGTTCCCAGAGCTGTAAAATCAGACTTGATATTTTTGTGTGTTATTGTTATTAACGGCTCTGTTTATGTGCTGTGTTAAAATATGTTCACACCCACACACAGTCTTAACGTCTTAATGTGCATTCAACCGTTCAACATACACTAAGAAAATATAGCTAAAAGAGGATAGACATTTGCAATAACCCACTTTATTTTTTTGTCCTGTCCAGATACTCAGGTAAATCATATTGTTGATGTAGATGCCCGTATCGACTGTACACATTTACTTTACAAAAGAGAAGTGTGGGATACTTCTCTTGTTGCCTTATTTGTATTTGACTTTATTAAATGGATTTATATTATCATTTGGTGCAGCCGGGCCGGGCCGGAGCGGGAGGGGATAGAAAGGAGAAAAAAAAGGAAGACAGAGGAGGAAATTGCAGGGACAAGAGGGGGATAAGACAGAGCGACAACAACAACAAGAAACACAACAATAACAACAACAACAATAGAACAACATCAGCAAATAGGATATGTACAAATATGATGGTAAAAGTGATAGCAAAGAAGCAGTTAGTGAAATGCATACTACAGAAATGACATTATTACACTACAAATGGAGCAATATAAATACCAATAGAAATAGCACTATTGATAATGAATAATAACAATAATTAAAGCTGCAAGCAGCATTGGTCGGGCCCGCATATTTGGCAGGTGCTAGTCCTAAGTGTCCCAATACTTTTGTTCAGTTTTCGTCATAAGTGTCGCAATACTTTTGTCTACTTTTAGTCCGAATTCTCCCAATACTTTTGTCTAGTGTACCTACCTTGTCTGCATTGTGTGGGCACGCTGGTGCTTCCTGCTTTTAAGCAGCCTTCTTGAAAAAACAGCAGCATCAGCGCAGCGGCTCTTTGAAGGGTCATAAAATCAAAACCGGAGCCGGTATTAAAACTCTTTCGATAACTTTTAATCAAAAGGGTTCAATCTCTCTCCTGTGTTAGTTTGAAGCCGAAACAACAAACACGCTCAGAGGAGATAATGTTTGAAGAAAGGTGACCGGTTTTTACAAAAATGTTGTGTTGAAGGGGGAATAGCAAGCTTCTTGTAGATTTTTGCTGGGGGTTGTCAATTTATGAAATGTAGGTCTAAGTGAGACCTACGGAGAGGATTTTGTTTCATGTCTCTCCGACCGTCCCAGTGGGAGTTACAGGCAGTTTTGTCATTTTCTTCTTCCGAGGAGCAGTTATTTCTCCGTTTTATTCAAAAATTGCTGTAGAGCGCAATTTTTAAATTTGGGGTTAGGTTTTTTTATTAGATCGCAATTTTTGCCAGTCCTGATGTGTGCGTTCAGTTTGGTGAGTTTTGAAGCATGTTAAGGGGGTCAAATTACAGCTCAAAGAGGCAAAAGTGACTGTTTTTAGTACTTTTTTGTCTTGAAGGGGGAATTGCCAACTTCTTGTTGATTTTTGCCCGATCATATACAATTATGAAAACTAGGTCTAAGTCAGACCTACATAGAGGTTTTTGTTTCATGTTTCTCCGATATTCCTAGTGGGAGATATAGGCAGTTTAGTTTGTTTTTTTCCTAGGGGGCGCTAGAGCGCAATTTTGAGTTTTGGGGTTCAGTTTTTTTATTAAAAGACAATTTTCGCAGGTCCTGATGGGTGGGTAAAATATGGTGAGTTTTGAAGCATGTTAAGTGGGTCAAATTAGTGCTCAAAGAGGCGGCGGAAGAATAATAATAAAGAAAGAATAAAACCTTACAAATTCAATAGGTCCTTATGTCCCATTGCAATGGAATGGGCCATGCGGGCCCTAATTACTTCTATTATCAACAATAAAATTGTTTCAAATGCAACAATACATATATGTAATGATAACTTGAACTACTAAATAAATCAGATACATGGAGGGGAAGAAAGAGAAGGAAACTATATTAACCTTGTAGATTGTTATAGTAACAATAGGTTAAGCTTTGTCAGTGGGTCATGTGTTACCCAGTTTCCCTTAGGGCAGGGGTCGGCAACCCAAAACGTTGAAAGAGCCACATTGGACCAAAAATACAAAAAAAAAAAATCTGTCTGGAGCCGCAAAAAATAAAAAGCCTTTTATAAGTAATATAATGACGCATGATGTAAGTGTCTATATTAGCTAAATTAGCCTACTATCAAAATGACTATGTGTCGGAGGCTGACACAGATCTTCGCTGACAGAAATTTTGACATCGGAAAACATTAATCAAATGCAGGCTTCTTAGAAGGAGAGATCATTCCTGGAAATTACTGGCTCAGAATGGCCAAAGGTATAGATGTGTGTGTCCAAGTTAAAGGAAATGGCGGGCTGTCTTCTTCTAATGGATTTATAACAATCTATGCAAGCTGAGTTTGCTGTGGTCTGGAACAACACGGCACACAAACAACTATCAGAAATGCAGCCAATATTACATAAAGATAATGTATCATGAGAAATGTAGATATAAATTAAATACACAGAGGACATAGGAAATTAAATGAGCTCAAATATACCTACAAGTGAGGCATAATGATGCAATACGTACATAAAGCTAGCCTAAATAGCATGTTAGCATCGATTAGCTCGCAGTCATGACCAGATATGCTTGATAAGCGCTCCACGCAAGTCAATAACATCAACGAAGTTCACCTTTGTGCATTCACGCACAGCATAAAACATTTGGTGGACAAAAAAAAGACAAAGAATGGGTGGCATAAAACACGTCTTTCTCTGGCATCGTTGAAGAAAGTTATACATGTAAACAAACTACGGTGAGTTCAAGGATCACCAAAATTAGTAGGACAAAACGGCGCTCGCTAAATACTCTCATCGGAGAAGCATGTTTAATAAAAACAATGGGATTTGTAACAATTAGGGAGGTTTGTGTCATGTTGTCCTCCTATAGAAACCCTATTAAAACAAAAATATATTTCCCCCCCCTACCCCCATCTTTTTCTTTTTTCATACATTTTTTAAAAAGTTCCAGGGAGCCACTAGGGCGGCACTAAAGAGCCGCATGCTGCTCTGGAGCCGCAGGTTGCAGACCCCTGCCTTAGGGCAACAACGTCAATATATATATTTGATGAAACGTGATTATATGCATGAGTGTATGTATGTATATGTACTCTTATATGCACAGAATGTGTATATGTATGTTTGTACAGTGAATGTACCGTATTTTCCGCACTATTAGCCGCACCTAAAAACCACAAATTTTCTCAAAAGCTGACAGTGCGGCTTATAACCCGGTGCGCTTTATATATGGATTATGCGTTACCGAATACATTTTAAACTCCTTTTATTTGTTTTTAAATGTCTAAACAACCTCGCGCCAACCTATCTCTCCGACCTCCTTCAGCCTTACTGCCCCACCCAATCCTTAAGATCAGCCGATCAGCTGCTGTTGACGGTCCCTGACACAAGGCTGAAGCTTAGAGGTGACAGAGCTTTCGCCGTTGCTGCTCCCAAACTCTGGAACGACCTAGCCCTGAGTGTTAGACAAGCCTCCTCTCTTCCTGTTTTTAAATCTCTCTTAAAAACATACTTTTATTCCATGGCTTTTAACACTGAGTGATATCCATCCTGCAATGGCGCCCCATAATACACCTGCTGTGATCCTGTTTTTATGTTTTTATTAATTCTATTTTAATTATTTATTTTTTATCGTGTTCTGTTTGTGTTGTGTTGTGTTTGCTCGGTACTCGTTTTATCTTTTAACCTGCTCATTGTACAGCACTTTGGCTACCCCTGTGGTAAATTTTAAATGTGCTCTATAAATAAAGTTGATTTGATTTGATTTGATAATATTAAGATTCATTTTCATAAAGTTTAGGTCTCGCAACTACGGTAAACAGCCGCCATCTTTTTTCCCCGTAGAAGACGAAGCGCTTCTTCTTCTACTGTAAGCAACCGCCAAGGTAAGCACCCGCCCCCGTAGAAGAAGAAGCGCGCGGATATTACGTTTCATTTCATTTGTGTGTTTACATCTGTAAAGACCACAAAATGGCTCCTATTAAGAGACACGCATACAACGCAGAATTCAAACTCAAGGCAATAAGTCACGCAGTAGAACACGGAAATAGAGCAGCAGCAAGAGAATTGAACATAAATGGTGCGTAGTAGAGATGCGCGGTTTGCGGACACAACCGCGGAGTCCGCGGATTATCCGCGGATCGGGCGGATGAAATTAAAAACAATAAGATTTTATCCGCTCGCGGGTCGGGTCGGGCGGATTAATTAGATATTTTTTTTATTTTTTTATTTTTTTTGCGGGTGGCAGTTAAACCAATTCGGAAATATATATACATAGTTAAATGTTGTTACCCACATACGAAAAACGAGCAGGCACCTGCTGCATATGCCACAACAGAAGAAAAAAAAAGAAAAGAGATGGACACTTTTACGGAGCGGAGAAGGGACGCCTCGCCGGGGTCCGGGACCGAGGCCCCTTCCCCCGAGAGGGCCCCACCGGGAGCCGTAGCTGAGGCGATCCGCGAGAAGGGCCCGACGCACGTCCAGGGTCACTACCGCGCCCACCGCACCGACACCCCGCCTCGTCCGCTTTCGCAGTGCGCTCACGAAAGGGGTGGGGCTCACCCTGGTTGATATAGAGAGCAGGACGGTGGTCATGGAATTTCATTTAAGGTTTGTGATAAACCATCAAACTCATTCGTTAAAAGGACTCTATAGTAATATAAAGCAAATTTTTCTGGACATTATCATGCAAGAAAAGTTTACTTTTGGGATCGCGATCACCGCGTAATGATTTTTAAAGGTTGCATTACAAACATTTAACTGTCCCATGTGATCAGCCAGTGCGATTGGAAGTCCATGCTCAATTATTGCCTCCGTAAATAAAACTTCGGCATTTATCACATCCAAAGAATCTGTTTGGGCGACGAAAAACGTTGAAAGTTTTCCACTTGTATCGCTAGCAACGGCATTAGACTTGTGTTTTTTTGTCGCAACGTGGTCTTTTACATCGCTAATTCCTCCGTGTCCGATCGAAAAATCTTGTCTGCACAAGGTGCAATTCGCGTAGTTTTCACCCTTTTTTTTAATTTTTTATTAATATTAGATATATAACAACGGGCGGATGGCGGGCGGGTGCAGTTCTGATCAAACGTTTCATCGGGTGGATGGCGGATGGTTGACGACTTTCTGACGCGGTTGCGGATGAAATAAATTGCCTATCCGCGCATCTCTAGTGCGTAGGTAGAGGAAGCAACAAGATGACCTGCGCCACTAAGACAGGGAGACAGCGCCGGACGACATACGCCATCTGCCAGTGGATTGTAAATGCCTGGGCGGATATATCGGTCTCAACTGTGGTCCGAGCTTTCCGGAAGGCAGGATTCACGGAACTGCTGGACAACAACAGCGACATTGACTGATGACTTCGACGAGACGGAGCCGGCCATTTTGGATGCCGTATTCGCCCAACTTGTTAATTCAGACACTGAAGAAGAATTCGAGGGATTTATGGATGAGGAATAATTTCAGAAAGTGAGCTTTAAATGTTTATTTTGTGTGTTGTGTGACATTAACGTCCGAGCAACGTTGAGTTATTGATGTTGCTATTGCTCTGCACTAATTTGAGTGTTACTATTTTTGTGATTGCACATTTGCACATTACATTTTGGGGGTGAACAGAGTTGTTAGAACGCTGGTTTGTAATATATTATTAAAGTTTGACTGACCTATCTGACTGTTTTTTTGACATTCCCTTTAGCGCAGCGTAGGCGCGGCTTATAACCCGGGGCGGCTTATAGGTGAACAAAGTTTTGAAATATGCCATTCATTGAAGGTGCGGCTAATAACCCGGGGCGGCTTATAGTGCGGAAAATACGGTATATATACAGTATGTGTATATGTATGTTTGTACAGTGAATGTATATGTACATGTATGTGTATATGTATGTTTGTACAGTGAATGTATATGTACATCCATCCATCCATTTTCTACCGCTTATTCCCTTTGGGGTCGCGGAGGCGCTGGAGCCTATCTCAGCTACAATCGGGCGGAAGGCGGGGTACACCCTGGACAAGTCGCCACCTCATCGCAGGGCCAACACAGATAGACAGACAACATTCACACTCACATCCACACACTAGGGCCAATTTAGTGTTGCCAATCAACTTATCCCTAGGTGCATGTCTTTGGAAGTGGGAGGAAGCCGGAGTACCCGGAGGGAACCCACGCAGTCACGGGGAGAACATGCAAACTCCACACAGAAAGATCCCGAGCCCGGGATTGAACCCAAGACTACTCAGGACCTTCGTATTGTGAGGCAGATGCACTAACCCCTCTTCCACCGTGAAGCCCTGTATATGTACATGTATGTGTATATGTATGTTTGTACAGTGAATGTATATGTACATGTATGTGTATATGTATGTTTGTACAGTGAATGTGCATGTGGATGTACGAACTTTGAGTGTGTAGGTATATACTGTATTTGTGTATGTATGTGGGAGCGTAGGTACCTATGTGTGCGCGTATGTATGTATATATGTATGTATGAACAATTGTGTGTATGTTAGTATATATGTGTATTTGTATGTACAATATATTTGACTCCCAGTATGTGGAAGCTCATGCAGCAGCTCATATGCCATGTTATGTTCGGTACACCCACATCCCCAAGCAGATGGAAATGCACTACCGGAGCGAGACGAAGGGCCTCACTTGTTAGTTTGCACTCATTTAAATAAGCATGATACTCTGACAAACACACTGTGGAACATCCGTTCAAATGTCAGCAATGTAACTGCTGCTTGTTGCCATCGCTTCTAAAACACAACAATGTGTTTGATAGGTTGGCAGTGCAACAACGTTCAGTTGTTCACAGAGGGCACGCTTATCCTAATCTGTAGTCCAATCATGCCAGACGTGTGCGTGATTCCCTTGAATGCTAACGCATTATTTCACAAAGAATGAATTTGATTTGAGATAAGCCTGCCTCTTTTTTCAACATATGTGATCCTTAACATCTCAACTGTTCAGTTCAAAGGGGGACCTATGGTGATTGTCCTTTTTTTTCTTCGGACGTATAAATGTTATTTTAATGTTGCATACCTTGTGTTAAATAATGCCACAGCGTCACATAATAGGTTTCATGCATTTGGGGTTGAGCTCCGCCTGCGGTGTTTTGTAGTCTGGTTAAGTGAGTTGAATGTAAATATTTGGATTCCCATCCATCTTCTTCCGCTTATCCGAGGTCGGGTTGCGGGGGCAGCAGTTCCGAGGCCAGCCGGGAGACTTAGTTTTCCCAAAGTGTCCTGGGTCTTCCCCGTGGCCTCCTACCGGTCGGACGTGCCCTGACCAGATGCCCGAACCACCTCATCTGGCTCCTCTTGACGTGGAGGAGCAGCGGCTTTACTTTGAGCTCCCCCCGGATGGCATAGCTTCTCACGCTATCTCTAAGGGAGAGACCCGCCACCCGGCGGAGGAAACTCATTTCGGCCGCTTGTACCCGTGATCTTGTCCTTTCGGTCATAACCCAAAGCTCATGACCAAAGGTGAGGATGGGAACGTAGATCGACCGGTAAATTGAGAGCTTTTCCTTCCGGCTCAGCTCCTTCTTCACCACAACGGATCGATACAGCGTCCGCATTACTGAAGATGCCGCACCGATCCGCCTGTCGATCTCACGATCCACTCTTCCCTCACTCGTGAACAAGACTCCGAGGCACTTGAACTCCTCCACTTGGGGCAAGATCTCCCCTTAAAGGGGAACATTATCACCAGACCTATGTAAGCGTCAATATATACCTTGATGTTGCAGAAAAAGGACCATATATTTTTTAACCGATTTCCGAACTCTAAATGGGTGAATTTTGGCGAATTAAACGACTTTCTAATATCCGCTCTCGGAGCAATGACGTCACAACGTGGCGTCACATCGGGAAGCAATCCGCCATTTTCTCAAACACCGAGTCAAATCAGCTCTGTTATTTTCCGTTTTTTCGACTGTTTTCCGTACCTCGGAAGCATCATGCCTCGTCGGTGTGTTGTCGGAGGGTGTAGCAACACGAACAGGGACCGATTCAAGTTGCACCAGTGGCCCAAAGATGCGAAAATGGCAAGAAATTGGACGTTTGTTCCGCACACTTTACCGACAAAAGCTATGCTACGACAGAGATGGCAAGAATGTGTGGATATCCTGCGACACTCAAAGCAGATGCATTTTCAACGATAAAGTCAAAGAAATCTGCCGCCAGACCCCCATTGAATCTGCCGGAGTGTGTGAGAAATTCAGGGACAAAGGACCTCGGTAGCATGGCAAGCAATGGTGGCAGTTTGTTCCCGCAGACGAGCGAGCTAAACCCCCTATCGACCCTAGCTTCCCTGGCCTGCTGACATCAACTCCAAAACTGGACGGATCAGCTTTCAGGAAAAGAGCGCGGATGAGGGTATATCTACAGAATATATTAATTGATGAAAATTGGGCTGTCTGCACTCTCAAAGTGCATGTTGTTGCCAAATGTATTTCATATGCTGTAAACCTAGTTCATAGTTGTTAGTTTCCTTTAATGCCAAACAAACACATACCAATCGTTGGTTAGAAGGCGATCGCCGAATTCGTCCTCGCTTTCTCCCGTGTCGCTGGCTGTCGTGTCGTTTTCGTCGGTTTCGCTTGCATACGGTTCAAACCGATATGGCTCAATAGCTTCAGTTTCTTCTTCAATTTCGTTTTCGCTACCTGCCTCCACACTACAACCATCCGTTTCAATACATTCGTAATCTGTTGAATCGCTTAAGCCGCTGAAATCCGAGTCTGAATCCGAGCTAATGTCGCTATAGCTTGCTGTTCTTTCCGCCATGTTTGTTTGTGTTGGCATCACTATGTGACGTCACAGGAAAATGGACGGGTGTATATAACGATGGTTAAAATCAGGCACTTTGAAGCTTTTTTTTAGGGACGTGATGGGTAAAATTTTGAAAAAAACTTCAAAAAATATAATAAGCCTCTGGGAACTGATTTTTAATGGTTTTAACCATTCTGAAATTGTGATAATGTTCCCCTTTAACCCGGAGATGGCACTCCACCCTTTTCCGGGCGAGAACCATGGACTCGGACTTGGAGGTGCTGATTCCCATGCCAGTCGCTTCACACTCGGCTTATATATTTATAATATTTGAATTTTCAAACGATACATTTCTTTTGGAGAGGGTGCGGCGTGGTATTATTTGCAATCTGACAACGCCTCCACAAAAGAAGATTTTGCAGAAAGTAGATGGCAATTTGACCGTGGGGCAAAATGCATGCAAAATTTACACCTGTGGTGCCCACACTTTTTCTGCAGGCGAGCTACTTTTCAATCGACCAAGTCGAGGGGATCTCCCTCATTCATATATATCATTTATATGTATTTATTTATGAAAGAGACGTGTTCGTTAACAAGTTAAAGGTGTTTATTGATAATGCAAGCATGTTTAACAGATATAGATTCCTTTCTTTCATGAAGACAAGAATATAAGTTACCTGATTCTGATGATTTGCATTGATTGGAATCAGACAGTAGTGATGATGACGTCCACATTTTCAAATGGAGGAGAAAAAAGGTCCTCCTTTCTGTCCAATACCACATGGAAGTGGTTTTTGATTGATTGATTGAGACTTTTATTAGTAGATTGCACAGTACAGTACATATTCCGTACAATGGACCACTAAATGGTAACACCCGAATAAGTTTTTCAACTTGTTTAAGTCGGGGTCCACGTTAATCAATTTATGGTACAAATATATATCTATCATCATAATACAGTCACCACACAAGTTAATCATCAGAGTATATACATTTAATTATTTACATTATTTACAATCCGGGGGGTGGTATGAGGAGGGTTTGGTTGATAACAACACTTCAGTCATCAACAATTGCATCATCAAGAAATGGGCATTGAAACAGTGTAGGTCTGACTTGGTAGGATATGTACAGTGAGCAGAGAACATAGTGAGTTCAGATAGCATAAGAACAAGTATATACATTAGAAATACATTTGATTATTTACATTTGGTTATTTACAATCCGGGGAGGTGGGATGTGGAGGGCGGAGGGTGTTAGTTTAGGGTTGAAATTGCCTGGATGTATTGGTTTTGGTTTTTGGCATCTTATTTGTCCAGCTTCCATACTCGTTTTATAGACTTTACAAGAAATACATTGGCGGCAAACTCCGTAGCTTGCCAGCTCGTGCACGGCAGCTTTCTGAGACTCTTATTTTGTTAGCGCAGGCAGGATGAAGCAGCGCTTTTATTGTGAAGACAGGATCTGTGCAGTCGGTCTTTAGTGTTTTGACGTCAGGTACGGCACGAGAGTCTGTTGAAATAAGAAGTGTTTCTCGCCTTCCTCTTGGTAATTTTTTCTTAATAATAATCTGGCAGCAGCCAGCGTCATCTCACAAGACCCTCGGGTGCCGCGAATGTCAATCAAGTGACAAAAGTGATGTCTTGGTGAAGATTGATGATCGCTAATTTTTAGGTCTACTTTTAATGCCTAGCTGGCGATCGACTGACACACCCTCCACTATCGACCGGTAGCTCGCGATCGACGTAATGGGCACCCCTGATTTACACCAAGGCATATCCAATACATATTATCTAGACCACACAGAGGTGTTTTATGTGGATATGAACGGGACAAGCGGTAGAAAATGAATGGCTGGATGGAAATTAAATTAAAACCATCACAGTCCCCTTCGACAGAAACACTCCAACAAATGTAGAATGTATTTTCAGTGAAGTGGACTCTGTTCTTGCCTGGCCTCCACATTTTATTTTATTTTCACTTTTTCTTGGTGAAATAGTAATGTTTTTAATATATCAGATTTTTCTGACTATAAGGCGCACTTAAAATCCTTTAATGTTCTCAAAACTCGACAGTGCGTTTTATAACCCGGTGCGCCTAATGTACGGAATATTTACCGACCTCAAAGTTATTTTATTTGGTACATGGTGAAATGATGAGTGTGACCAGTAGATGGCAGTCACACATAAGAGATACGTGTAGACTGCAATATGACTCAAGTAAACAACACCAAAAAGTTATATGCTCCATTATATTGACCACTATATACACTATATATATTATATATATAGAACATTACACACGGCGCTCAAAAATCTATCAACATGTTTTAGTACGACTTTGGTTAGCTATGAAGCCGCACCGCTTGATGGATTGTACTGTGCTTCAATATACGAGTATTATTATGGTGTGTGTATAAGGTAAGACATAATATCTGGCGTTTTGTTTCTCAATATTATGCAAAAGCAATTTTTCTTACCTTCTGGTACCCGTTGATGTGTATTTGGGATCTGCATAAGTCCTGAAAATGTGCGCGCGTCCGCCTTTGCAGTCCGTGTCGACAACATAGTCGATAAGCTTCTTCTTTTTCTCAAACAATACTGAAACAAACTGCAACAAAAAAAACAGTGCAATGAACAGCAATAACAGTGCAATACATTTTAAAGGTGCAATATACACATCCCATCTTTCATATGATTGACAGTATTACCGTTTTTTCTACATTTGTTTTAATTTTCATAACATGGTCACTACTACCTAGTTTCTCTTGTTATATTCTTATTTTACTGTTATATTTTTGTTTTTATTGTTACTTTTTATTTGTATTCTTATTGTTTTATTTTCTATTTTATTTCCATTTATACCTCCATTATTTACTTTTTTTAATTATATCTCAATTCTGTACACTGCTGCTGGAATTTTAAATTTCCTGAAGGAACCCTCCTGAAGGAATCAATAAAGTACTATCTATCTATCTATCTATCTATCTATCTATCTATCTAAGCGCTAAAACATACCGGTGTAGTGAGTTTACATTATTCACCCAAGGAACTTTAGTTATTAGAAAGTTCCGGTCGGACGGTTTTTCATGGGACACATTTCCGGCGTTATTGCACTAGTGAGCCACGGATGAGGAGATGCTGCTCCGTTATTGATTTATTTTTATTTTTTTTTCCTGTCCAGCTTCTCAGGCAAATCACCTACCGTATTTTTTGGAGTATAAGTCGCACCGGAGTATAAGTCGCATCTGCCGAAAATGCATGATAAAGAAGGAAAAAAACATGTATAAGTCGCACTGGAGTATAAGTCACATTTTTTGGGGAAATGTATCTGATAAAAGCCAACACCAAGAATAGACATTTGAAAGGCAATTTAAAATATATAAAGAATAGTGCACAACAGGCTGAATAAGTGTACGTTTTATGACGCATAGTCATATAACAGCTTGAAGATGATCTGTAAAACATCATCCATGCAACATTTTGACCAAATAACCACCATTACATGTTATGTAGACGACAAGGAAGTGTTTTCCATTTAGAAAAAAAAAGTAATAATAATATGACTTTATGATGCGACTTTATAGTGCGCCTTTTGTATGAAAATAAATCGGACTAGACCCGCTCATCGGCAGTGTGCCTTATAATCCGGTGCGCCCTATGGTCTGGAAATTACGATAGTAGCACAGAATGGAGCATTGCATGGCTTCTTTCTAATAGAAAATACTTGTGGCACTGTCCCTTTGTAGCCCTTATGAATGATTAGTCTTAGAAGTGAGAGTACTGGATGATTGACAGATGAGTAGCACTGTTCTGCACAAGCTGAACTCTCTGCAGAGAGGGAACAAAAAAAACAGTATGCATATAAATCCAAGTGGTTTCCTGTGTCGGAAAGTAAAAAAAAAAAAAAAAATAGACCAGAGCAATGCAAGTTTACACGATGTTCAGGTGCACTGGAGGGCTTGCACTTACATACGACATGAGAACAACATCACATTACCTGCCGTGCTGGGTCCGGAGACAAGTTGCTCACATTAGCGCGTTTACGTGATACTCGCAATCTCGTAATTTATTCAAACGCCGCCACCTCTCGGGAAGCTTGAAATCCTTGCTCTTTGTCTTGCCTTGTAGTTTAATGCCGTACTCTTGAGCATGTAAATGTCAATTAACATGTAGTTACCCAGTTAGCGCATTGTCTGATCTCACCCGCATACACACACACACACACACACCTCTCTAAAGTCTCATTAACTGCAAAGGCTGAGTTAAGAATAAATGCAAAAAAGGTGCATATCTGTAGAGAATACAAATTCCCTTAAGTAGTATTCAGAAGCACTCATTAGAAAACAATTGGTGTTTAAACACAACCACTGAATATACGAGGATGATTATTTGAAATTCAATGGTAGTCATTTGTACAATTTCAGCATTTATTTTAAATAATTGAATCATTGCTGTTAAAGTTGGTTTCCTCAGGGATTTACCGTATTTTTCTGAGTATAAGTCGCACCCGAGTATAAGTCGCACCTGCCGAAAATGCATAATAAAAAAGGAAAAAAACATATATAAGTCGCACCGGAGCCCGGCCAAACTATGAAAAAAACTGCGACTTATAGTCCGAAAAATACGGTACTTTACAACTCCACAGCCGAATAATTAACCAGAAGAATAATCAAAATGCTAGTACATTATATTTGACGCCGACTCATTTTCTAGTCTAGTTGGGTGCTGCGCACATGCCTGGGCAATTTGTATATAACGTGGCTTGCAAACGGACGGCTTTCAAATGCGAGTCGGTTCTTATTGGTAACGCAAAAGAGCCGTTCAAAGGATTTGACTCGTTCGTGAACGTCACATATCTAATGTGTACGTGTATTTCTATGAGTACAATACAGTGTAAGTGCGTCTATTTCAGTCATTGTTGCAAATGGTGATTAATCATGATCAAATCATTTAAAAAAAATATGAATTTGATTAAATATTAAAATTAGAGATGTCGATATATGGTTTTTTTTATTATCGGTATCGTTTTTTTATTTATTTATTTATTTTATTTTTTATTGAATCAACATAAAAAACACAAGATACACTTACAATTAGTGCACCAACCCAAAAAACCTCCCTCCCCCATTTACACTCATTCACACAAAAGGGTTGTTTCTTTCTGTTATTAATATTCTGGTTCCTACATTTTATAGACTTAGACTTAGATTTAGACTTCCTTTTTTATTGTAATTCAAATTTGAACTTTACAGCACAGATAAGAACGAAATTGCGTTACATAAGCTCATGGTAGTGCAGGATAAAAAAAGCAATAAGGTGCATATATAAATAAATAAATATATATAAATAATATATATAATATATATATAAAATAAATGAATATATATAAATACATATAAATAAATAAATAGATTACTACACTTTTTCACATGCGTCCATGTTTATGGATGTATGTTATATTGTCTTTTTTATTCCAGCGAGTTAATCCATTTTGCGGGGAGTTGAGGGGAAAATTTAATTATAATGCGTTCAAGAGTCTTACGGCCTGAGGGAAAAAGCTGTTACAGAACCTGGAGGTTCTGCTTCGGAGGCTGCGGAATCTCTTTCTAGAGTCCAGCAGTGAAAACAGTGAAAACTCTGAAAACAATATGTATATATCAATATATATCAATACAGTCTGCAAGGGTAAGCACACATGATTGTGCGTGCTGCTGGTCCACTAATAGTACTAACCTTTAACAGTTAATTTGACTCATTTTCATTAATTACTAGTTTCTATGTATTTTTTTTTTTGTATTGTTTTACTTTCTTTTTTATTCAAGAACATACTTTTAATTGATTTATCTTATTTTATTTTTTATTTTTTTTAAAAAGGACCTTATCTTCACCATACCTGGTTGTCCAAATTAGGCATAATAATGTGTTAAAGGGGAACATTATCACAATTATTTCAGAAGGGTTAAAACCATTAAAAATCAGTTCCCAGTGGCTTATTTTATTTTTCGAAGTTTTTTTCAAAATTTTACCCATCACGCAATATCCCTAAAAAAAGCTTCAAAGTGCCTGATTTTAACCATCGTTATATACACCCGTCCATTTTCCTGTGACGTCACATAGTGATGCCAACACAAACAAACATGGCGCATAGAACAGCAAGCTATAGCGACATTAGCTCGGATTCAGACTCGGATTTCAGCGGCTTAAGCGATTCAACAGATTACGCATGTATTGAAACGGATGGTTGTAGTGTGGAGGCAGGTAGCGAAAACGAAATTGAAGAAGAAACTGAAGCTATTGAGCCATATCGGTTTGAACCGTATGCAAGCGAAACCGACGAAAACGACACGACAGCCAGCGAGGACGGATTCGGCGATCGCCTTCTAACCAACGATTGGTATGTGTTTGTTTGGCATTGAAGGAAACTAACAACTATGAACTAGGTTTACAGCATATGAAATACATTTGGCAACAACATGCACTTTGAGAGTGTAGACAGCCCATTTCAGGCGCGCTAAGATTTCATCATTTTAAATGTGCTGTTTTTGTCCAGTAAGATACATACTAGCCTACAGTTACAGCTGAAGTGACCGATTAAAAAGATTTTAACTATTTTTTATCATTTTTCCATGTGCAATCAATCTTCACTGGAAAAAATGGCATCCCTTCATCACTGAAACTATCTGTTTTTCATCTGTTTATCTGACATACCCTCATCCGCTCTCTTTTCCTGAAAGCTGATCCGTCCAGTTTTGGAGTTGATGTCAGCAGGCCAGGGAAGCTAGGGTCGATTATCTTCTCTTGATCATCTTCGGTGGCATAAGGGACGGTAGAAGCGGTGTGAGCCAAGACATCCAGGGGGGTTTAGCTCGCTCGTCTGCGGGAACAAACTGCCGCCATTGCTTGCCGTGCTACCGAGGGTCCTTTGTCCCTGAATTGCTCACACACTCCGGCAGATTCAATGGGGGTCTGGCGGCAGATTTCTTTGACTTTATCGTTGGAAATGCATCTGCTTTGAGTGTCGCAGGATATCCACACATTCTTGCCATCTCTGTCGTAGCATAGCTTTCGTCGGTAAAGTGTGCGGAACAAACGACTGACCATTTTCGTCGGCTTTCCCCACACCCTCGTATTTTGAACACATTTTGTCCAATTTCTTGCCACTTTCGCATCTTTGGGCCACTGGTGCAACTTGAATCCGTCCCTGTTCGTGTTGTTACACCCTCCCGACAACACACCGTTTGTAATGTGTTTGAGAAAATGGCGGATTGTTTCCCGATGTGACGTCACCTTGTGACGTCATCGCTCCGAGAGCGAATAATAGAAAGGTGTTTAATTCGCCAAAATTCACCCATTTAGAGTTCGGAAATCGGTTAAAAAAATACATGGTCTTTTTTCTGCAACATCAAAGTATATGTAGCCGAGCTAAATTTTATTCTATTTTATTTTAATTTTGGTCATTTATTCACATCATTTTTTGTGGTTAACTTCCCCAAAAGTGTTTCTCATTGTAAATAGGTTCCACTCTATTATTTTCCATTGCATACCATTTTGTTTCCCTGGGGGGTGATTTGGCGTTGCACCTTTGTGACCAGCTTCAGTGAGCACTGACGCTCGGAGCTGGTAAGTCACGTTTATGTCTCTCTCCCTTTGTTTTTTTTATCAACTTTTTGGTTGTCGTTCTTAAAAGTGTTTTGTGGGAATGCGCACTGTCTTGTGACTTGTTGGGGGGCACGCGGGTTTAATTCCTGAATGTTGGTTGTTGAATTGTTGAAAAAAAAAAGACCTTTGTATGCTAAATGATGTGTGGATTAGCCTATTGCTAGCGGCAGTTGTTGCGGGGTTTCCTGGTCTCGTAAGTTTGCACACGGGTCAGGGGCTCCGCTGTGTGTCTGTGTGGACATCTTGTGTGCCGCTGTAGCATTGATATGAGTGTGTATTATTTCCTTCTTAATTCTTTAGTGGAGAGAGATCCCTTTTGCTGTGGACTGTGTGTGACGCCCCGTTGTTTTTGTTCCTATTCAAAAAAGGTATGTCTGTTATGAGTTTTTTTGGCATAGTTTATTGTATAAAAAATATAAAAAGAGTTGATGTGGGTGGGAAAGATGAGGTGTATTGCTGCACATATTAAGGATCATGTTTTCTTAATATACAGGTAAAAGCCAGTAAATTAGAATATTTTGAAAAACTTGATTTATTTCAGTAATTGCATTCAAAAGGTGTAACTTGTACATTATATTTATTCATTGCACACAGACTGATGCATTCAAATGTTTATTTCATTTAATTTTGATGATTTGAAGTGGCAACAAATGAAAATCCAAAATTCCGTGTGTCACAAAATTAGAATATTACTCCAGAGTCTGGAGGAAGACAGGAGAGGCACAGGATCCACGTTGCCTGAAGTCTAGTGTAAAGTTTCCACCATCAGTGATGGTTTGGGGTGCCATGTCATCTGCTGGTGTCGGTCCACTCTGTTTCCTGAGATCCAGGGTCAACGCAGCCGTCTACCAGCAAGTTTTAGAGCACTTCATGCTTCCTGCTGCTGACCTGCTCTATGGAGATGGAGATTTCAAGTTCCAACAGGACTTGGCGCCTGCACACAGCGCAAAATCTACCCGTGCCTGGTTTACAGACCATGGTATTTCTGTTCTAAATTGGCCCGCCAACTCCCCTGACCTTAGCCCCATAGAAAATCTGTGGGGTATTGTGAAAAGGAAGATGCAGAATGCCAGACCCAAAAACGCAGAAGAGTTAAAGGCCACTATCAGAGCAACCTGGGCTCTCATAACACCTGAGCAGTGCCAGAAACTCATCGACTCCATGCCACGCCGCATTAACGCAGTAATTGAGGCAAAAGGAGCTCCAACCAAGTATTGAGTATTGTACATGCTCATATTTTTCATTTTCATACTTTTCAGTTGGCCAACATTTCTAAAAATCCCTTTTTTGTATTAGCCTTAAGTAATATTCAAATTTTGTGACACACGGAATTTTGGATTTTCATTTGTTGCCACTTCAAATCATCAAAATTAAATGAAATAAACATTTGAATGCATCAGTCTGTGTGCAAACAATAAATATAATGTACAAGTTACACCTTTTGAATGCAATTACTGAAATAAATCAAGTTTTTCAAAATATTCTAATTTACTGGCTTTTACCTGTATATTGTTATTTGCTGAAGTATATATTTTATATACTGTGTTTTATTTAATTAATTTATTTGAGACTATTTTATGCTTTATTTACCTTTTCATTATTATTATTTTTATTACTATTTTATTTATTATTATTATTATTATTTCCACATTAAGCATACATAATTGAATTCAGTGAGCACTGTACGCTCGGAGCTGTGGAGAGAGATCCCTTTTGCTGTGGACTGTGTGTGACGCCCCGTTGTTTTTGTTTCTATTCAAAAAAGGTGAATAAATCCTCCATGATTCAACTCCTGTGTGCGCGCGCCTCACTACAAGATACACAACGCAGAACAGTGACTGTTACATATATATTGACGCTTACATAGGTCTGGTGATAATGTTCCCCTTTAATTCCACGACTGTATACGTCGGTATCGGTTGATATCGGTATCGTTAAATAAAGAGTTGGACATTATCGGAATATCGGGAAAAAGCCATTATCGGACATCCCTAATTTAAATTGTTGGCAGCCCTAGTTATATATAAGAGAAACAAAGTCATAATTGTATAAGAAAGTTGTTTACACAATCACATTCAACTATTTGACTATGTTAATTATCTGTGTACTTGACAAGCGCCTCAACTGTCTATTATCATTGTAAAAATGCAACTTTATTCTATCAGAATTCACCTAAAGATTGCACTATTTGCAATATTTGGGGGCCCTAATACTCCTTTGTCATATGTACTTGGTATTGTGAATGAACACTGTACAATAAATGTCATTTTTGTTCTCATGCAATGTCAACTGCTGTTGTGGTGTTTCATTGGAGGCAATTTCAATGAAATCGACCACAGTGTTTTCAACTGTGCTTGTTTTGAATTTGCCCTGTACTTCTCTATGTCTCTGCCTGCTTCGTCAAACAGGGGCCCATGCAAAAAAACAGAGCGAGGATTTATCGGATAACGACGGTGATGAAGACGAAGGTATTTCCACGGTGAACGGCAATGAATGCATGGTTCCTATAGAACTTGATTTAGTTTGTATTTCATTCATCATCCTGTCCTCCCCATGAACCATTGCCACATATCCACACACGTTTATTTTGTTTTGATGGTAAGAGTGTTGGATGAATGTGAAGTAGGGCTTTTGCGCCACAGTCATATGTGATCTGGCGGCAAAACCTGATAAAGAAACATATCTTGTGACATTGTGTTATTACAAGGGCACAGGTGGCGGCAAGAGACACCCCTCCGGAAGTGTGGCCAGTCGCCGCACTTGTGGCGAAAATGGCTGAGAGGAAGCGATGCGGCGGTGTCATATCCGACTATTCAGTCGGTCTTCTAGCAGATTTAGATGAGGAGAGGCAGTTCCCGTGGACCGCTGGAGAGGATTAGAGGAGAGAGGTGTAGAAAATGGAATGTTGCTGCTCAGCAATCTCATTGTTCACTTTCCATATTTATCTTGGGATATTCCGGGCTCAGGCAAGGATCTCTTGGTGAGATTAGAATGAGAGATGATTCTCGTGCTGCAACAAAAATGGCTTAAGTCGCTGAATCTTAAGCAAACCCTTGATACTGTTCCGCCTCTGCCTTCATTCGCCACTCCGGGGCAGGTGATGCGAGCATGATGTTGAGTACCGAGATAAAACACGGTCAAGGATTGGATGTTTGTATGTTCTCGCATTTGGTAAAGAAGAGGCTACTGGGAGCCGCGTAGTTTGGGATTTGACATCTCCTTGCTGCAGTGACTAAGAAAAAAAAAATATTAAATTGTTATATGTGATTATACTATAAAGTTATTTTCCATTTAACTTCACCCGTTTTAGATTATTTTTTATTTAAAATCGCTGAATTTTCACATTTGCCATTCAAATACTGAGAAAAGACGGTGCGGTGAACAGCAGCCAGTTGAGGCACGTCACTCAGTGCCTCACCATGGATTGCGGACTCGGCTAACTGCTGGCCTGCTGTGCAGTGAGACCGTATTGCTATATGAACTATATTATACATTTCCATAGTTTAGTTAGCTGAGGTATATTAATGTACAGTGTATTTTGTCAACAACTGTATGTGTGTAACGTATTTCTTGTGCTGAGCGATCATAAAACGGCTGCAAAAGACACACTGGCTGAGGCTCGCAGTAATCCCGCCTCCTGCACCCCCGCCGTAGAATGCACGGCAACCCCTGACGGGAGTGTTATATCAACTAAAGCCCACACTTAAACTTTCCACGTGCAAGATTGAATCTATTTAAAAAAGTTATTTCATAAGAAGCCAAAAAGTGCAAAAACAATAATGTTCGTGTTGGAGGAGTTGTGAATGACTGCAGGGCCACAACATTAGGTACACCTGCAGTCTGCAGATGTACCTAATTCACAACTCCTCCAACACGCTGATGAGAGTGACGCTGGGAAATCCAAAACAGAACAGTCGACATATTGGATAACGACAGAGCGAAAAGTTAGAGAACTTGTACTGAAACAACGCAGCAATGTCAGTAGACGATCGATGTAGCAAAACAGTTGCAATAGCAAAATCAATGTCAGCACACGACTCCTCGCTGCGTGCCGCCCTTGTTTGAATCAAACAGTCGCTTTGGCGCTACGTCACATCTATGAAATCCCGCACGGCGATCCTGATTGGTTCCTTATTTTTTTGCTATCTTGAAGGAGTTTGCAATGCCCTCGAGCCCAGATCCTTTTGTGGAGCTCAGCGAACTACAAGGGTCTGGCGAGAGTCAGGTAACCCAATTCCAACCCTTGATGCTTAGTTAATGGGTCCCATTTTTATAGTCTTTGGTATGACTCGGCCGGAGTTTGAACTCACGACCTACCGATCTCAGGGCGGACACTCTAACCCAGTGGAGGTACCGAACCCCACATATGCGCATTCACCGAACCCTTCTTTAGTGAACAATAAAATGTTTTTTTTTTTCAAATTCAAGACAAAGTTATATGTTTTTTTTACTGGTGCACAAAATGAACTGTGCATGAACATCACCTTGTTCAAAGAACAAAACCAACACAGTGTATGAACTCACAACAAATTACACACCTGCAAATCAGTTTGACTTCTGCTGTTGCTGTATCCATAATTTGCGGATAGGGAGAAGTTTTTATGTACACGATGAGTCGGGTGTGGCTTGACCTCCGCGGCGGAGGCTCCACCGAACCCCTCAGGCCGACTCACCGAACCCCTAGGGTTCGATCGAACCCAGGTTAAAGGGGAACATTATCACCAGACCTATGTAAGCATCAATATATACCTTGATGTTGCAGAAAAAAGACCATATATTTTTTTAACCGATTTCCGAACTCTAAATGGGTGAATTTTGGCGAATTAAACGCCTTTCTAATATTGGCGTCACATCGGGAAGCAATCCGCCATTTTCTCAAACACCGAGTCAAATCAGCTCTGTTATTTTCCGTTTTTTCGACTGTTTTCCGTACCTTGGAGACATCATGCCTCGTCGGTGTGTTGTCGGAGGGTGTAACAACACGAACAGGGACGGATTCAAGTTGCACCAGTGGCCCAAAGATGCGAAAGTGGCAAGAAATTGGACGTTTGTTCCGCACACTTTACCGACGAAAGCTATGCTACGACAGAGATGGCAAGAATGTGTGGATATCCTGCGACACTCAAAGCAGATGCATTTCCAACGATAAAGTCAAAGAAATCTGCCGCCAGACCCCCATTGAATCTGCCGGAGTGTGTGAGCAATTCAGGGACAAAGGGCCTCGGTAGCACGGCAAGCAATGGCGGCAGTTTGTTCCCGCAGACGAGCGAGCTATCGACCCTAGCTTCCCTGGCCTGCTGACATCAACTCCAAAACTGGACAGATCAGCTTTCAGGAAAAGAGCGCGGATGAGGGTATGTCTACAGAATATAATAATTGATGAAAATTGGGCTGTCTGCACTCTCAAAGTGCATGTTGTTGCCAAATGTATTTCATATGCTGTAAACTTAGTTCATAGTTGTTAGTTTCCTTTAATGCCAACCAATCACATACCAATCGTTGGTTAGAAGGTGATCGCCGCATTCGTCCTCGCTTTCTCCCGTGTCGTGTCGTTTTCGTCGGTTTCGCTTGCATACGGTTCAAACCGATATGGCTCAATAGCTTCAGTTTCTTCTTCAATTTCGTTTTTGCTACCTGCCTCCACACTACAACCATCCGTTTCAATACATTCGTAATCTGTTGAATCGCTTAAGCCGCTGAAATCCGAGTCTGAATCCGAGCTAATGTCGCTATACTTTGCTGTTCTATCTATGGCGTCACATTAGTGCCAAAAATCCGAGCGCATAAAAACTGTTATCGCGCACTGATTCTCCACTTCGTGCGCGCGCGCAACACCCTTTTGCGCGCGCGTGGTGCCTTTTTGTGCGCGCGCGGTGCCTTTCTGTGTGAGCGCGGTGCCTTTTTGCGCGCGCGCGGTGCCTTTCTGTGCGGGCGCGGTGCCTTTTTGCGCGCGCGCGGTGCCTTTCTGCGCGCGCGCAACGCCTTTCTGCGCGCTCTCTGTGTACTCCTGGCATCTCTCCTCGCGCTGTCATGTTTCTTTTTGGCACTTTGGGGGCGGGTATGCTTAGACGGCCCCTCCTTTCTGATTGGTTGTGAGCATTTTTCATATGACCAATCATTCTGCAGTGTAGCAACATTGTAGCCATCTTACCTCGGACATCTAGCCTCAATCATTACATTGATGTCAATGGTACTAATTAAATTACCATAACTTGCTCGATTTTCGACCAATTTACAAACGATTTGCCTTGTTACAAATCGTATTACATGTAGATATGACATAGGATGCTGTACCTGTTGAAATGACCTCTTTCGCTTTAAAAAAAAAAAAAAGACTTAATTGTGCAACATAGTTGTGTAGGGTCAGTGTTAGTCAGTTCTCTGATTATTTTAAACTGTTTCAGAATACATTATTAAAAGCTATTTTTAACATTTTAAAAACAAAATTCAAAGATTATTTCATTAATTGTATGGCTGAAACTAAATAAATTCCATAAATTAGAAAACAAATGTTCAAGAAGAAGTGAAAATATAAAATAATGTTATGGTTGGATGTTATTGCTGGTGGACCAGTTCTGGCTGAAAGATGTGATTATGGTGTTTGTTGTCTTATTATTTATTTGGGTCACATTTTGTATTACCCTGTATTGTGTTCATGTGGTATGAAATAACCTTCATCAGCGCGCAACATTTTTTTATCCACTTCTCCCTCCGTAAATCTTGATACATTTTGACGATGACCCGCCCTGCTATACTTCTGATTGGCTCTGAGCATTTGTCAGCATTTTTCACCTGACCAATCAGAAAGAAGGGGCCGTCTAAGCATACCCGCCCCCAAAGTGCCAAAAAGAAACATGAGAGCGTGAGGAGAGATGCCAGGAGTACACAGAGAGCGCGCAGAAAGGCGTCGCGCGCGCGCAAAAAGGCACCACGCGCGCGCAAAAGGGTGTCGCACGTGCGCACAAAGTGGAGAATCAGCGCACGATAACAGTTTTTATGCGCTCTGATTTTTGGCACTAATGTGACGCCATATCTATCCGCCATGTTTGTTTGAGTTGGCATCACTATGTGACGTCACAGGAAAATGGACGGGTGTATATAACGATGGTTAAAATCAGGCACTTTGTAGCTTTTTTTTAGGGATATTGCGTGATGGGTAAAATTTTGAAAAAAACGTCGAAAAATAAAATAAGCCACTGGGAACAGATTTTTAATGGTTTTAACCCTTCTGAAATTGTGATAATGTTCCCCTTTAAGAACCACTGCTCTAACCAGAAGGCCACTGATCAGGCTGTTAACCCTCTTCTGTTTCTAAAAATATGCTCAAACTTGATCACAGAATAGGAATAGTTGCCATAGCATCGCTCCAACACACTCGGTTCCTCATTCAGACCCAGGGCATGGCCCTGGCAACTGAGCCCAAGTTCCCTTCAGTCTGCAGCTTTGTGTCCCTTCAAGACAGGCCACATGCGTCTGTGCATGTAGCCTCGAGTTCCGTAGAAAATGCTGACGAGTACCGAGCCGTTTGTCTGGCACGTCTTAGCGCGCGTACACACTGGCTCGGTCTCTAAGCTGTTGTGCAAGACTAGCCTGACTGAAAATGTGACAAGTCTATTCTTTACAGAGCACAACTAATGCTATTTACGGAACATCACCGTAGAAAGCACAAAAGCATCCCGGAGGAATGTCTGCCGCAGCGCTGTAACTAATGCCTGTGTTGGCTATCAATCCCTAAACATGATCCGGGAGATTCTCATTGTTCTGGTAAATATGTCCTTTTGAAGTGTCAGTCTGAGACAGGAAGACAGAGGGAAGAAGTGTTCAGGGACTCCCGTCTTTCTGTGTTATTCTTCCCCAAAGTGTTGCCTCTTGAAAAAAAAAGGGTACCGCACACTCCAGGGTAGATAAGAACACGATGAAAACTCCCAAATACTCACACTTCGCCTGGTGTTTTCCTCCAGCATGTATTTATGCGGCAATACCCTGATCGTGAATGCGCTGCGTACGTCGCTGATGAAAACCAAATGTTTGCTTTAATGTTAAAGGGCAAGTGGAATGAGGAGATACAACTCCCACTTGCCCACCCTTTGGTGATTCACCTCTCATCCACATTCTTATTCATTGTGCAGA
This sequence comes from Nerophis lumbriciformis, assembly GCF_033978685.3. Lineage (NCBI taxonomy): Eukaryota > Metazoa > Chordata > Actinopteri > Syngnathiformes > Syngnathidae > Nerophis > Nerophis lumbriciformis. The sequence goes on along the minus strand of NC_084582.2, from coordinate 4,738,844 downwards.
GTCGCTGTCTTGTCGAGCTGCTCAGCACCTCCATCGCTCAGCCTGTGCATTACTATGCTGCTTCAGTTGGCCGTCTGTCTACGTGGGTCTAATTCTCTCCCTCCCACTACCTTTTGAGCTGTCCTCCCCCCGCGTTACAGCGCCCCAGACGCATAATTCTGATACAGTGTCTTTCCATAGAAGGAATAAAGAGATATCTCCAAATCCTTACATTCATTCACGGTAGAGATGCGCGGATAGGCAATTATTTCAGCCGCAACCGCATCAGAAAGTCGTCAACCATCCGCAATCCACCCGATCTAACATTTGATCAGAACCGCATCCGCCCGCACCCGCCCGTTGTTATATATCTAATATAGACGATGCAAGGCATTAGTGAGGTTATAAAGCTTTTGCCTGTTAAAGAAAGGAGACTGATCCAATGCAGCACAGACATTCGCGTGCCACGCTGTCACGACCCAGACGCACACCAGTGCGCAATCATATGGGAGCCGCGCTGAGCGCACCTCCAAGCGCGTCTCTCTGCCGGCGACGGCCGGGTATATGGGCCCGACGCTCCAGCGCCATCCATTTTCAGGGCTAGTTGATTCGGCAGGTGGGTTGTTACACACTCCTTAGCGGGTTCCAACTTCCATGGCCACCGTCCTAGCTGCTGTCTATATCAACCAGGGTGAGCCCCACCCCTTTCGTGAGCGCACTGCGCGCGGAGTGACCCCTGTTACGCGCCCCCGGCAACAGGGGGTGGCGGGCAGGTAAGCTGCTTACCTGCTGCGCGTGACGCCGGCCGCGGCGAAGGCGGACGAGGCGGGGTGTCGGTGCGGTGGGCGCGGTGGTGACCCTGGACGTGCGTCGGGCCCTTCTCGCGATCGCCTCAGCTACGGCTCCCGGTGGGGCCCTCTCGGGGGAAGGGGCCTCGGTCCCGGACCCCGGCGAGGCGTCCCTTCTCCGCTCCGTAAAAGTGTCCATCTCTTTTTCTTTTTTTTCTTCTGTTGTGGCATATGCTGCAGGTGCCTGCTCGTTTTTCGTATGTGGGTAACAACATTTAACTATGTATATATATTTCTGAATTGGTTTAACTGCCACCCGCCTGAATCTATTTAAAATCAAATTTTTTTTAATTTCAACCGCCCGACCCGACCCGACCCGCGGATAAAATCTAATTTTTTTTTATTTCATCCGCCCGATCCGCGGATAATCCGCAGACTCCGCGGTTGTGCCCGCAAACCGCGCATCTCTAATTCACGGATATCACTCAGCAGAGACGAGGCAAAACAACCATTGCCAAGTTCACTTTCTTCTGAATAATAGTATACTACCGTATTTTCCGGACTATAAGACGCACTTAAAATATTTTTTTCCCCTCAAAACTCGACAGTGCGCCTTATAACTAATGTACGGAATAATTCTGGTTTTGCTTACTGACCTCAAATTATTTTTATTTGGTACATGGTGTAATGATTAGTGTGATCAGTAGATGGCAGTCAAACATAAGAGATACGTGTAAACTGCAATATGATGGCATTATGTCTCAAGCAAACAACACCGACATGTTATATGTTTAATTGAAAATACCGTATTTTTCGGACTATAAGTTGCTCTGGAGTATAAGTCGCACCGGCCGAAAATGCATAATAAAGAAGGAAAAAACATATAAGTTGCACTGGAGTATAAGTCGCATTTTTTGGGGGAAATTTATTTGATAAAACCCAACACCAAGAATAGACATTTGAAAGGCAATTTAAAATAAATAAAGAATAGTGAACAACAGGCTGAATAAGTGTACGTTATTTGAGGCATAAATAACCAACTGAGAACGTGCCTCAGCCTGACCTAAGCCTTGATAATAATGTTTGTGATTGTCACATTATTTCATAACATTTGATAAGATGTACTCTTTTAAACTGTAAGTAGGTTAGATGTAATTATTGAATACAATTAAGATCAAGAGTAAGATTACTACCGTATTTTTCGGAGTATAAGTCGCACTGGAGTATAAGTCGCACCTGCCTAAAAAGGCATAATAAAGAAGGAAAAAAACATATATAAGTCGCATTTTTGGGGGAAATGTATTTGATAAAAGCCAACACCAAGAATAGACATTTGAAAGGCAATTTAAAATAAATAAAGAATAGTGAACAACAGGCTGAATAAGTGTACGTTATATGAGGCATAAATAACCAACTGGTATGTTAACGTAACATATTATGGTAAGAGTCATTCAAATAACTATAACATATAGAACATGCTATACTTTTACCAAACAATCTGTCACTCCTAATCGCTAAATCCCATGAAATCTTATACGTCTAGTCTCTTACGTGAATGAGCTAAATAATATTATTTGATATTTTACGGTAATGTGTTAATAATTTCACACATAAGTCGCTCCTGAGTATAAGTCGCACCCCCGGCCAAACTATGAAAAAAACTGCGAGTTATAGTCCGAAAAATACGGTACTCCATGTAATCGCAAATTATGTTAATTTAAATATTGTATAATTATGGAAACATTTATTATCAAACATTCAGATCTTCTCAGTTTCTAGCCGATACTACATAAAAAATAACGCAAAATAACGCAGTAACGCATCATGTAGTAACGGTAACTGAGTTACTGAATATAAAAAATAACGCGTTAGATTACTATTTACCGCCGATAGTAACGGCGTTACAGTAACGCGTTACAAAGTAAATAACCAACTGAGAACGTGCCTGGTATGTTAACGTAGCATATTATGGTAAGAGTCATTCAAATAACTATAACATATAGAACATGCTATACGTTTACCAAACAATCTGTCACTCCTAATCGCTAAATCCCATGAAATCTTATACGTCTAGTCTCTTACGTGAATGAGATAAATAATATTATTTGATATTTTACGCTAATGTGTTATTAATTTCACACATAAGTCGCTCCTGAGTATAAGTCGCACCCCCGGCCAAACTATGAAAAAAACTGCGAGTTATAGTCCGAAAAATACGGTACTCCATGTAATCGCAAATTATGTTAATTTAAACATTGTATAATTATGGAAAAATGTATTATCAAACATTCTGATCTTCTCAGTTTCTAGCCGATACTACATAAAAAATAACGCAGTAACGCATCATGTAGTAACGGTAACTGAGTTACTGAATATAAAAAATAACGCGTTAGATTACTATTTACCGCCGATAGTAACGGCGTTACAGTAACGCGTTACAAAGTAAATAACCAACTGAGAACGTGCCTGGTATGTTAACGTAACATATTATGGTAAGAGTCGTTCAAATATCTATAACATATAGAACATGCTATACGTTTACCAAACAATCTGTCACTCCTAATCGCTAAATCCCATGAAATCTTATACGTATATTCTCTCACGTGAATGAGCTAAACAATATTATTTTATATTTTACGGTAATGTGTTACTAATTTCACACATAAGTCGCTCCTGAGTATAAGTCGCACCCCCGGCCAAACTATGAAAAAAATGTCCGTCCGAAAAATACGGTATAGAACATTACACACGGCACTCAAAAATCTAACAAAATGTTTTAGTACGACTTTGGTAAGCTATGTAGCCACACCGCTTGATGGATTGTCGGCGCATTAAACACAATTGCATAACATTGTACTTAGAGCACACATTGGTACTTGAATGTTACACAAGTATTTTGCTTGGACTAAAATACAATAAAATATCAATCAAAATCGTCCAGTTATGAATTGCACTAATAAATGAAACTGTATTAATGGATTGTGTATTACATTGTGTTTTTTATACAAAAAGTACACACTAAATGGTGGTAAAATAAGTGTAAAAGGTAAAACATAAATAAATACAACGGAATTTGGAAAACAATACACCTGATTTCAAAAGCCCTAAAGTACCGAGCCGTCAGTACAAACCAAGCAACTTGTACCAGTAAGGAATGCTGTGACTGTTTGGTGAGCACCTTTGACTTCAATAAGAACAATGTCGACCAAAAAAGTAGTTCCGTGCAAAGGCTGCAGAAAAATAATAGTAGTAATAATACCGTATTTTTCGGACAATAAGGTGCACTTAAAAGCCAATCATTTTCTCAAAAATCGACAGTGCGCCTTATAACCCATTGCGCCTAATGTACATAAAAATTCTGGTTGTGTGTACCGACCTCGAAGCTATTTTATTTGGTACATGGTGTAATGATAAGTGTGACCAGTAGAAGGTAGTCACCCATAAGAGATACGTGTAGACTGCAGGATGAGGCTTATAAACAACATCACAACTTTAAATGTTCCTTTGAGAATATAGAACATTACTCACGGCGCTCAGAAATATGTAAAAAGGCTTTAGTACGACTCTGGCAAGCTATGAAGCCGCACCATTTGATGAAATGTCAACATACGAGTATTATTATGGTGTGTGTATAAGGTAAGACATATTATCTGGCGTTTTGTTTCGCAACCTGTCTTACCTACTGGTACCTGCTGATCTGTATTTGGAATCTGCATAAACCTTAAAAGAATGTGCGCGTCTGCCTTTGATGTCCGTGCCGACACCATAGTCGATAAGCTTTTTCTTTTTCTCTATCTTCTTGTTATGGGACATTCATCCTCTGCTGTTGCCATTTCTAATATAAAGTAGTGTAAAGTTCTTACTTATATCTGTCAGTAAACTCGCCATGAAAGCGCTAAAACATACCGGTGTAGTGAGTTTACATTATTCACCCAAGGAACTTTAGTTTTTAGAGAGTTCCGGTCGGACGGTTTTCCCCGAGACACATTTCCGGCGTTATTGCACTAGTGAGCCACGGATGAGGAGATGCTGCTCCGTTATTGATTGAAGTAAAGTCTGAATGTCATTAAAACAGTTAGCTCCATCTTTTGAAACTTCTTCCACCCCCGTCCTTGCACGCTACACCGCTACAACAAAGATGACGGGGAGAAGACTCTGTCGAAGGTGAGCCACGTAAATAAGACCGCCCACAAAACGGCGCATCCTGAAGTGACTGTCAGAAAGCGGCTTGAAGATGATCTGTAAAACATAATCTATGCAACATTTTGACCAAAGAACCATTACATGTTATGTAGACCACAAGGAAGTGTTTTCCATTTAGAAAACAAATAATACAAATATGACCCCTTTAATGCGCCCTATAATCAGATGCGCCTTATATCAATCAATCAATCAATCAATCAATCAATCATTTCCTTTATTGTCATTGTCATAATAACACTTAAAGGGGAACATTATCACAATTTCAGAATTGTTAAAACCATTAAAAATCAGTTCCCAGTGGCTTATTATATTTTTCGAAGTTTTTTTTCCAAATTTTACCCATCACGCAATATCCCTAAAAAAGCTTCAAAGTGCCTGACTTTAACCATCGTTATAAACACCCGTCCATTTTCCTGTGACGTCACATAGTGATGCCAACACAAACAAACATGGCGGAAAGAACAGCAAGCTATAGCGACATTAGCTCGGATTCAGACTCGGATTTCAGCGGCTTAAGCGATTCAACAGATTACGCATGTATTGAAACGGATGGTTGTAGTGTGGAGGCAGGTAGCGAAAACGAAATTGAAGAAGAAACTGAAGCTATTGAGCCATATCGGTTTGAACCGTATGCAAGCGAAACCGACGAAAACGACACGACAGCCAGCGACACGGGAGAAAGCGAGGACGAATTCGGCGATCGCCTTCTAACCAACGATTGGTATGTGTATGTTTAGCATTAAAGGAAACTAACAACTATGAACTAGGTTTACAGCATATGAAATACATTTGGCAACAACATGCACTTTGAGAGTGCAGACAGCCCAATGTTCATCAATTAATATATTCTGTAGACATACCCTCATGTCAGCAGGCCAGGGAAGCTAGGGTCGATATTCTTCTCTTGATCATCTTCGGGACGGTGTGAGCCAAGACATCCAGGGGGTTTAACTCGCTCGTCTGCGGGAACAAACTGCCGCCATTGCTTGCCGTGCTAGCGAGGTCCTTTGTCCCTGAATTGCTCACACACTCCGGAAGATTCAATGGGGGTCTGGCGGCAGATTTCTTTGACTTTATCGTTGGAAATGCATCTGCTTTGAGTGTCGCAGGATATCCACACATTCTTGCCATCTCTGTCGTAGCATAGCTTTCGTCGGTAAAGTGTGCGGAACAAACGTCCAATTTCTTGCCACTTTCGCATCTTTGGGCCACTGGTGCAACTTGAATCCGTCCCCGTTCGTGTTGTTACACCCTCCGACAACACACCGACGAGGCATGATGTCTCCAAGGTACGGAAAACAGTCGAAAAAACGGAAAAAAACAGCGCTGATTTGACTCGGTGTTTGAGAAAATGGCGGATTGCTTCCCGATGCGACGTCACATTGTGACGTCATCGCTCCGAGAGCGAATATTAGAAAGGCGTTTAATTCGCCAAAATTCACCCATTTAGAGTTCGGAAATCGGTTAAAAAAATATATGGTCTTTTTTCTGCAACATCAAGGTATATATTGACGCTTACATAGGTCTGGTGATAATGTTCCCCTTTAAGTCATACATGTCAACGAGATTTTGTTTGAGCTTTGTCCAGCGGCATAGAAACTGCATTGAAGTGCAGGTTGACCATAGTCTACAGTTTAGCATTGTTAGGAAGATGGCGAATAGAGGGGTGTGGGGGTGGGAACAGTCGGATGTCTGATGGGTGTTACGTTGATGTTGCAGCAATGCAATGTCCAGAGCACAATTATTGAGGTGGTGAAGAGTGAGGTAATAAGATGGTCCGGGGCAGCAAAGGGGCAGGCTGTTCATTTAGCAGTCTCACAGCCTGGGGATACAGACTGTGAGACATTCTGGTGGTCCTGGCGCGAATCGATCTATACCTCCTTCCAGAGGGTTAGGGTTGAAGAGGCCATGTGCTGGGTGGTATATGTCCTTCAGGATGTTGTGTACTCGCTTTAGGCAGCGAGTTGTGTACATGGCACTCATCTCTGGGAGCATCGTCCTTGTAATTTTCTCCGCAGCTTTAACCACTCGCTGGAGGGCCTTATATATGAAAAAACAATCAGAAATAGACCAGTCATCGGCAGTGCGCCTTATAATCCGGTGCACCATATGGTCCAGAAAATACGGTACATATAATGAAGATGATTCACCTAATCTCTTGATCTGCATCTAATTACTAGAAAAAAATCAGGTACTTTAAGGTCCTGGAAACTTTATTTCCTCAATAGGTTCCAGTTCAAGGTAGTATATACAAATCAGGTGAAATAGTATTGTATATTTCCACATTGATGCCATGTAAATAAACAGATTAAATAAAGTAAATATGGCAATTAAAACACCAAATAAATACGATTCACAACAATATTATTTAAAACAAAGTGTACCAAATTCCATCCATCCATCCATCCATTTTCTACCGCTTATTCCCTTTGGGGTCGCGGGGGGCGCTGGAGCCTATCTCAGCTACAATCGGGCGGAAGGCGGGGTACACCCTGGACAAGTCGCCACCTCATCGCAGGGCCAACACAGATAGACAGACAACATTCACACTCACATCCACACACTAGGGCCAATTTAGTGTTGCCAATCAACTTATCCCCAGGTGCATGTCTTTGGAAGTGGGAGGAAGCCGGAGTACCCGGAGGGAACCCACGCAGTCACGGGGAGAACATGCAAACTCCACACAGAAAGATCCCGAGCCCGGGATTGAACCCAAGACTACTCAGGACCTTCGTATTGTGAGGCAGATGCACTAACCCCTCTGCCACCGTGAAGTGTACCAAATTTTACATCAAAAAGTCAGGCTTTTGTCCACAGTTTCCAACAGTCAATAAGTCGTCCCCTCAGTAAATTATGAATTCATGAGATTCAGATTGTGGCAGTCCGCTCCCTGTATGATCAGTGCCAGAGCTTGGTCCGCATTGCCGGTAGTAAGTCGGACACGTTTCCAGTGAGGGTTGGACTCCGCCAAGGCTGCCCTTTGTCACCGATTCTGTTCTTAACTTTTATGGAGAGAATTTCTAGGCGCAGTCAAGGCGTTGAGGGGATCTGGTTTGGTGGCTGCAGGATTAGGTCTCTGCTTTTTGCAGATGATGTGGTCCTGATGGCTTCATCTGGCCAGGATCTTCAGCTCTCACTGGATCAGTTCGCAGCCGAGTGTGAAGCGACTGGGATGAGAATCAACACCTCCAAGTCCGAGTCCATGGTTCTCGCCCGGAAAAGGGTGGAGTGCCATCTCCGGGTTGGGGAGGAGATCTTGCCCCGAGTGGAGGAGTTCAAGTACCTCGGAGTCTTGTTCACGAGTGAGGGAAGAGTGGATCGTGAGATCGACAGGCGGATCGGTGCGGCGTCTTCAGTAATGCGGACGCTGTATCGATCCGTTGTGGTGAAGAAGGAGCTGAGCCGGAAAGCAAGCAAAGCTCTCAATTTACCGGTCGATCTATGTTCCCATCCTCACCTATGGTCATGAGCTTTGGGTTATGACCGAAAGGACAAGATCACGGGTACAAGCGGCCGAAATGAGTTTCCTCCACCGGGTGGCGGGGCTCTCCCTTAGAGATAGGGTGAGAAGCTCTGCCATCCGGGAGGAGCTCAAAAGTAAAGCCGCTGCTCCTCCACATCGAGAGGAGCCAGATGAGGTGGTTCGGGCATCTGGTCAGGATGCCACCCGAACGCCTCCCTAGGGAGGTGTTTAGGGCACGTCCGACCGGTAGGAGGCCACGGGGAAGACCCAGGACATGTTGGGAAGACTATGTCTCCCGGCTGGCCTGGGAACGCCTCGAGGTCCCACAGGAAGAGCTGGACGAAGTGGCTGGGGAGAGGGAAGTCTGGGCTTCCCTGCTTAGGCTGCTGCCCCCGCGACCCGACCTCGGATAAGCGGAAGAAGATGGATGGATGGATTGATATTCAGGCCTTTCCTTATGGCCCATTTCAGCTATAAATAATAATACACAAATAATACAGGTCAGTGTTTATCTGACGGTGACAACACGATCTCATCAGATTTAGCATTCGCTTGTTAGCGTTTCGATTCACTCAGTTTGAGGCTAATAACTACAGAAATGGTGCGTCATTGACCGCTGCTTCAGCATGTACAGTTACAAAGAAAATAGTGAATATTTGATGCCGTTTAGTTCAGTTGAGTTCATTTATTTATTGTATTTTTTATAAAAAATCAAACACAGAAATACAATTAAAATCAATCAATCAACATAACATTGAAGTACAATATGAATGAAAAGGAGAATACCTTCGTTTTACTCATTTACTGCCTTCTCGATTTCATATTTATCCTCAGTAAACGAGGTCACCGAGTCCCAGTGAGCAGATGAAGTCGTCACTTCAAAGTCCAACTTTATTTTCCTCTGTACATACGTTTAAAATAGTTTGTCCACTTCTCATAGCTTCATGTCTAGATATGACATGTGTCAAAAAAAAAAAAAAAGATATACTTTGCATTAAACTGCAAACTAGTTTAAAAGTAATAACACTCACAATGGTTCCACTCATCAGTGTTCTTCAGCACACAGATGTCAAAAGTTCATGGAACATACACATTCATTTTTTTTTTCTTTCTCTCAGTTGTCAAGGATCTTGTAATATACATACAACAGAAATAAACAATTGTTTCATACTCAAGGCCCAGGGGCCAGCTCTGCCCTGCCACATCTTGAATTAATGTATCTTTTTTTTATTAAATGGATTCAACTTTCTATTTTGACAGATAAAAACACATACAATACAAGCAATTTCATACTGTATCTTTTACATTTTATCTTGTATTACATTCCAAACATTGTTGTCGATAACATCAAATTAAGTACCTGAATATCGTCTTGACTCATGATTTTTAAGTTATCTGTTACATTGTGTACTGTAAAAATGTATTTTTTTTCTGCTAAAACAAAACTGTGGTATCCTTTTTCCATTTACAGTAATACACAGTAAAAACAACAACTGTAGATTTGGGCCCCCGGGGCCTCATGTACAAATAATTTTGTGGCGGCTTTCCTACTAAATATGGTCATATAATAATAATAATAATAATAATAATAATAATATATTTTATTTGTAAAAAGCACTTTACATTGAGCAAAAAACCTCAAAGTCGTACAGTGTATTGAAAAAAATAATAAAAAGATAATAAAAAAGCAAATAAAAAATAAAAACTAGAACAGCCTAATAGCTAGAACTATCCAATCCAATCCACTTTATTTATATACCACATTTAAACAACAAAATGTTTCCAAAGTGCTGCACAACAATATTAAACACAATTAAAAACAATATAAAATAAATGTGATTAAAAACAATTTCAAAGGGTAAAACCAATTAAAACAGTAAATAGAAAGCAAAAAGCAACATTTTAAAAACACAGAGGACAACAGAGGACCACACAACTCACATAGTGTTAAAAGCCAGAGAATAAAAGTGGGTCTTAAGACGAGACTTAAAACACTCCACTGTGGGAGCAGTTCGAACATGGAGGGGCAGAGTGTTCCAGAGCTTAGGGCCGACCACAGAGAAGGCCCTGTCTCCCCTGGTTTTAAGTTAACTAGTATGCATATATCTATAAAAAGGCTTTTTTAAAAAAAAAAAAAAAGTGTTTTTAAGCCTTTTTTAAAAGCATCCACAGTCTGTGGTGCCCTCAGGTGGTCAGGGAGAGCATTCCACAGACTGGGAGCAGCGGAGCAGAAAGCCCGGTCTCCCATAGTTCGTAGCTTTGTCCTCGGATGTTGGAGGAGGTTAGCCTGTCCGGAGCGGAGGTATTTGTAAAAAGCACTTTACATTGAGCAAAAAACCTCAAAGTCGTACAGTGTATTGAAAAAAAATAAAAAATAATAAAAAAATAATAAAAAAGCAAATAAAAAATAAAAACTAGAACAGCCTAATAGCTAGAATTAGTATGCATATATCTATAAAAGGGCTTTTTTTTTTTTTTAAATAAGGGTTTTTAAGCCTTTTTTAAAAGCATCCACAGTCTGGGGTGCCCTAAGGTGGTCAGGGAGAGCATTCCACAGACTGGGAGCTGCGGAGCAGAAAGCCCGGTCTCCCATAGTTCGTAGCTTTGTCCTCGGAGGTTGGAGGAGGTTAGCCTGTCCGGAGCGGAGGTATTTGTAAAAAGCACTTTACATTGAGCAAAAAACCTCAAAGTCGTACAGTGTATTGAAAAAAATAAAAAATAATAAAAAAATAATAAAAAAGCAAATAAAAAATAAAAACTAGAACAGCCTAATAGCTAGAATTAGTATGCATATATCTATAAAAGGGATTTTTTTTTTTTTAAATAAGGGTTTTTAAGCCTTTTTTAAAAGCACTCACAGTCTGGGGTGCCCTAAGGTGGTCAGGGAGAGCATTCCACAGACTGGGAGCTGCGGAGCAGAAAGCCCGGTCTCCCATAGTTCGTAGCTTTGTCCTCGGAGGTTGGAGGAGGTTAGCCTGTCCGGAGCGGAGGTGTCGTGTGGAGGATTTGGGGGTGAGTAGTTCTTTGAGGTTTTTCCATGGAGGCACTGGTGGGTTAGTAGGGAGACTTTGTATTCAATCCTGAGTGGAACAGGAAGCCAGTGAAGGTATTTGAGAATTGGCGTGATGTGGTCATATGATCAAATCCTCCAAAAATCTCACATTCCTTTGTTACATCGCTATCTATTTGAAATTAACTTATTGATTTTCCTGCTACGGAAAACAGGATAGAGGCTTAAAAAAAATTATAATAATTGGTCGGGCATGAGGAAGAAAGAAAGTGAAGAAGAAGATGGTTGTACGTCACCAAAACAGACTTTAACTGTCCCCTTCGTTCACTGCAACCGTGTCCCTGAAGCTCCCCAAAAATCAAATGTGGCCGAGCCCGAATGTGGGGGAGTGTAATTATTTATATGTCTCTGACGGGCACATGAATCAGTCTGAGGAGTAAAAGTTGGCACTTTTTCACTTGAACTGTTACCCAGCGTCATCTCTTTGTGTCGCTAAAGCATTGTTTTTCAACCACTGTGCCACACTAGTGTTTTTGAACCTAATTGGTTCAAAAAATAATTTTCTGCAAATCAGTAATTATAATAATGTACCGTTGTCTAGTGCCTGTGCTGTGTAGAGCTTGACATCGTAACCATGTAATACTCCATATCAGTAGGGAGGCAGCAGGTAATTCATTGCTTTGTAGAAGTCGGAACGCTTCGAGGATGGTTTGTCGTGATCCCAATATGCAGAGCGGGAGACAGCGTGCAGGTAAAAAGGTATGTAACGCAAGTCCCGGTAGGAAAAGGCACTGAAGCATAGGGAAGGCTATGCTAAACAAAAAGTAAAACTGAACTGGCTACAAAGGAAACAAAAACAGAAATGCTGGACGACAGCAAAAACTTACAGCGTGTGGAGCGGAGACGGCGTCCACAAAGTACATCCGTACAGGACATGACAATCAACAATGTCTCCACAAAGAAGGATAGCGTACGCACAACTTAAATAGTCTTGATTGCGAAAACAAAGGAAGGCGTGAAGCTGCTACAGGAGAAGACCAACAAAACAGGAAGGGTCACCAAAATAACAGCGCAAGACAGGGACTAAAGCACTACACACAGGAAACAACAACAAACTCGAAATAAAGCACGACAAACTGGTGGAGTTTCATTTTTTAACCTTTTCTGCTGGTGGGTTTCTAATGAAAAATACCAATCCGTTTTAAAATATGTATTACCTAAGGTTTAGGTCACTTAGGCATACCATATATAATCAATCAATGTTTATTTATATATCCCTAAATCACAAGTGTCTCAAAGGGCTGCACAAGCCACAACGACATTCTCGGTACAAAGCCCACATAAGGGCAAGGAAAAACTCACCCCAGTGGGACGTCGATGTGAATGACTATGAGAAACCTTGGAGAGGACCGCATATGTGGGTCACTTCATACTAATGTTCACTCACGCTATTTTGTACTGCTCAGACAGGGCGGTCACGTTCTTTTTCTGTCGACATTGTTGTAGTTTTCCTCTTAGCCGTCACTGGTAGCCTTTTGTGAAGGCAAATGATGCCTGTGGAGTTCATCTTTTTTATTTTATTTACTAAGGTCACGTCTTGCTCGATATATTGATGTTTTGAGTGACATTAGGGATGATTACACTTTGACACTTTTTTTTGGTGTATTTTCAAATCCCCATAACCTTAAAGTGTTACATTTCCATTCACCTCTGTACTTATTAATTTAGGTAAACACTAAACCCGATAAAAACAGAGTGATATAACAAATATAACAATTAAAATGGAGTCTGTCTTCAGAATGAATTGGAATATAGAATTATAGAATTGAATGTGATCCCTATTTCTTTGTTGACCTTGGGAAAAGTACATTCTTTAACGGATGGATCTTGGAAAAGAGCAATATTTTTACTTTTATGTTAATAAATACCCCAAACATTGGCTGTACTTTCCTAATCTGCACACACGGAAATATTTAAATTTTTCGATAAAAATAATTATATAAAAATTAAATATATACGTTAGGTCAGGAAAAAACACATAGGCTATGTCATCCCTACAATCAATCAATCAATCAATCAATGTTTATTTATATAGCCCTAAATCACAAGTGTCTCAAAGGGCTGCACAAGCCACAACGACATCCTCGGTATAGCCCACATAAGGGCAAGGAAAAACTCACCCCAGTGGGACGTCGATGTGAATGACTATGAGAAACCTTGGAGAGGACCGCATATGTGGGTAACCCCCCCCCTCTAGGGAGACCGAATGCAATGGATGTCGAGTGGGTCTAACATAATATTGTGAGAGTCCAGTCCATAGTGGATCCAGCATAACAGTAAGAGTCCAGTCCACAGTGGGGTCAGCAGGAAACCATCCCGAGCGGAGACGGGTCAGCAGCGCAGAGATGTTCCCAACCAATATACAGGCGAGCGGTCCACCCCGGGTCCCGACCCCGGACAGCCAGCACCCCATCCATGGCCACCGGATCTGTGTGTCTTCCCCTCCACAAGGGATAGGGGGGAGCAGAGGAGAAAAGAAAAGAAACGGCAGATCAACTGGTCTAAAAAAAGGGGGGCTATTCAAAGGCTAGAGTATACAAATGAGTTTTGAGATGGGACTTAAATGTTTCTACTGAGGTAGCATCTCTAATTGTTACCGGGAGGGCATTCCATAGTACTGGAGCCCGAATAGAAAACGCTCTACAGCCCGCAGACTTTTTTTGGGCTCTGGGAATCACTAATAAGCAGGAGTTCTTTGAACGCAGATTTCTTGCCGGGACATATGGTACAATACAATCGGAAAGATAGGCTGGAGCTAGACCGTGTAGTATTTTATACGTAAGTAGTAAAACCTTAAAGTCGCATCTTAAGTGCACAGGAAGCCAGTGCAGGTGAGCCGGTATAGGCGTAATATGATCAAACTTTCTTGTTCTTGTCAAAAGTCTAGCAGCCGCATTTTGTACCAACTGTAATCTTTTAATGCTAGACATAGGGAGACCCGAAAATAATACGTTACAGTAATCGAGACGAGACGTAACGAACGCATGAATAATGATCTCAGCTACGCTAGTGGACAAAATGGAACGAATTTTAGCGATACAAGCCTGTTTCACATTTTTCCCTGCACTTCGGGGGATCCCCTGAGCAGGGAAACCTGCGAAATGAAATAGCCTCTGTGTTTTTTCCTGACCTAATGTATATTCCGCTCTACCCCGGTATTGAGCACTGTATAACGGATAAACCACAGAAACCTCGGCTAAAAAATAGATATATATATTTTTGGTAACACTTTAGTATAGGGAACATATTCTAAGTAACAAAGACTTAATTTAGAGTTATTTGGACACTAGCGGAACATATACGATAGATAGATAGTACTTTATTGATTCCTTCAGGGTTAGGGTTAGGGTTAGGGCAGTGGTTCTCAAATGGGGGTACGCGTACCCCTGGGGGTACTTGAAGGTATGCCAAGGGGTACGTGAGATTTTTTTTAATATATTCTAAAAATAGCAACAATTCAAAAATCCTTTATAAATATATTTATTGAATAATACTTCAACAAAATATGAATGTAAGTTCATAAACTCATTGAAGCACAAGCTCAGGTTTCTCACTAAAATGGTTGTCAAAAAGAACTGTGAAAAGAAATGCAACAATACAATATTCAGTGTCGACAGCTAGATTTTTTGTGGACATGTTCCATAAATATTGATGTTAAAGATTTCTTTTTTTGTGAAGAAATGTTTAGAATTAAGTTCATGAATCCAGATGGATCTCTATTACAATCCCCAAAGAGGGCACTTTAAGTTGATGATTACTTCTATGTGTAGAAATCTTTATTAGGGACCGAGTCCCTTTGGGACAGAGGACCCTATTGAATTTCTAGCGTTTTATTATTATACCGCCGCCTCTTTGAGCTGTAACTTGACCCTCTTAACATGCTTCAAAACTCACCAAATTGGACACACACATCAGGACTGGTAACAATTGCGATCTAATCAAAAAACCAAACCCCAAAACTTAAAATTGCGCTCTAGCGCCCCCTAGGAAGAAAACAAAGACAAAACTGCCTGTAACTCCCAGTAGGAATGTCGTAGATATATGAAACAAAAACCTCTATGGAGGTCTCACTTAGACCTATATTTCATACACTGACAATTCCCGGCAAAAATCAACAGGAAGTTTGCAATTCCCCCTTCAAAACAAAAGTTGTGTAATAACAGTCACCTTTTTTGTAACATTATCTCCTCTGAGCGCGTTTGTCGTGTCGGCTTCAAATTACCACAGGAGAGAGATTGAACGCTTCTGATTAAAAGTTGATGAAAGAGTTTTAATTACTGCTCCGGTTTGGATTTTATGAGCCCTCAGAGTCGGTCCCGGCCATCGCTGATTGCAGCTTTAATTTATAATTGAATCACTTGTTTATTTCTCAACAAGTTTTTAGTTATTTTTATATCTTTTTTTCCAAATAGTTCAAGAAAAACCACTACAAATGAGCAATATTTTTCACTGTTATACAATTTAATAAATCAGAAACTGATGACATAGTGCTTCTTTATCTCTTTTTTTTCCAACCAAAAATGCTTTGCTCTGATTAGGGGGTACTTGAATTAAAAAAAATTTCATATGGGGTACATCACTGAAAAAAGGTTGAGAACCACTGGGTTAGGGTAAGGGTTACTATTAAGTAATAATTCTGAGGTTATTGAGGGAAGACTCTTAGTTAATGGCTTACTGGTTGTATAATAAGGCCATGCAGAATAAGGCATTAATAAGTACTTAAAGGGGAACATTATCACCAGACCTATGTAAGCGTCAATATATACCTTGATGTTGCAGAAAAACGACCATATGTTTTTTTAACCGATTTCCGAACTCTAAATGGGTGAATTTTGGCGAATTAAACGCCTTTCTAATATTCGCTCTCGGAGCGATGACGTCACAACGTGGCGTCACATCGGGAAGCAAACCGCCATTTTTTTCAAACACCGAGTCAAATCAGCTCTGTTATTTTCCGTTTTTTCGACTGTTTTCCGTACCTTGGAGACATCATGCCTCGTCGGTGTGTTGTCGGAGGGTGTAACAACACCAACAGGGACGGATTCAAGTTGCACCAGTGGCCCAAAGATGCGAAAGTGGCAAGAAATTGGACGTTTGTTCCGCACACTTTACCGACGAAAGCTATGCTACGACAGAGATGGCAAGAATGTGTGGATATCCTGCGACACTCAAAGCAGATGCATTTCCAACGATAAAGTCAAAGAAATCTGCCGCCAGACCCCCATTGAATCTGCCGGAGTGTGTGAGCAATTCAGGGACAAAGGCCCTCGGTAGCACGGCAAGCAATGGCGGCAGTTTGTTCTCGCAGACGAGCGAGCTAAACCCCCTATCGACCCTAGCTTCCCTGGCCTGCTGACACCAACTCCAAAACTGGACAGATCAGCTTTCAGGAAAAGAGCGCGGATGAGGGTATGTCTACAGAATATATTAATTGATGAAAATTGGGCTGTCTGCACTCTCAAAGTGCATGTTGTTGCCAAATGTATTTCATATGCTGTAAACCTAGTTCATAGTTGTTAGTTTCCTTTAATGCCAAACAAACACATACCAATCGTTGGTTAGAAGGCGATCGCCGAATTTGTCCTCGCTTTCTCCCGTGTCGCTGGCTGTCGTGTCGTTTTCGTCGGTTTCGCTTGCATACGGTTCAAACCGATATGGCTCAATAGCTTCAGTTTCTTCTTCAATTTCGTTTTCGCTACCTGCCTCCACACGACAACCATCCGTTTCAATACATGCGTAATCTGTTGAATCGCTTAAGCCGCTGAAATCCGAGTCTGAATCCGAGCTAATGTCGCTATAGCTTGCTGTTCTTTCCGCCATGTTTGTTTGTGTTGGCTTCACTATGTGACGTCACAGGAACATGGACGAGTGGTTAAAATCAGGCACTTTGTAGCTTTTTTTAGGGATATTGCGTGATGGGTAAAATTTTGAAAAAAACTTCGAAAAATATAATAAGCCACTGGGAACTGATTTGTAATGGTTTTAACCATTCTGAAATTGTGATAATGTTCCCCTTTAATAATGTCTAATTAAGAGCCAATATGTTACTAATTTGCATGTTAATAAGCAACTTATTAATGGTGAATATGTTCCCCATACTAAAGTGTTACCATATTTTTTGTCTCTAGGGATACACGTAAATACACGTTGATGGCCAAGGTAAATATGAAGCAAAGTAAATGGTAAAGCGACCTTTTAGTAGGCTGTACATCTTTCTGTCTACAGTCTGTCCCTTAGGCTCTCCCTCCCAGCATTTCCGTCTGTTTTCCTCCGTCTGTCTTTTAGAACGACAGTCAACCCTCTGGCACCCCCATAGTCTATTCAGATTCAACCCAGGACTCCCTGCGGCAACACGGGTGTGTATCGGCCAAGCCGTTATGATTTACACTGTCCCACAATCAAGCCCCAATTTTCCAGAGACCATTATTACATTGTAAACAGGACTGAAAGCTTCCAGTCACCTACCTGCTGTTCTTTGATAAAAGCGGCCATGAACATAGAGGAAATGAGGACATAAAAGCACGGCTTCTGTTTACCACGTTGCTCCCACTAATGAAAAGTAAACATGTCTGCGAGTCCGTCGGCTTGTCAATTGGCACCAGCTCCATACAGGAGCGAGGCCTCCTGTGAGAAGGTACACCCAAAACCGTCCAATGAGTAAGGCATGCGCACATTTTGAATGCAGAAACAATGTTCCGAGCATAGGCGCACAAACACAGAAGCTCTACGCCATTACTGTGCCAGGGAGCAGAGCCGGGTTCCACCTGCCTGGGTATTACAATTAATTCCATTGCACGAGCCTGACTGGATCTCCGTCGAGCAACACCCCCAGCTCATCCCAGGCAGCCTGGATGGAAACTTGGTGATTTGACATGGGGAGCAATTTGCACGCTGGATGCCATTCTTTCTGATTTGACAGGGATCCTATCCCAGCTACACACATGTTTACTTAGATATACAGTATGTGAATGCTGATGCAAAACGCAGCCTTCACAGGGGGAATCAGACGGAGCCATTGCGGTCTTGTGGGAGGGGGCCAGGAGCACAGAGAGTTGCATGTATGGAAACACAAACAGCAATTTGGAGACTGAAAATGCAAACTTTCAAGACTGGGTCATAGAGTACGAGTCATCTTATGTATAAACACAGAAAAACATAGCTTTTAGGACATCAAAGAGCTTGCGCGCACAAAAGTACCGTACTTTCCAGATCAGTGGTTCTTAACATTGTTGGAGGTACCGAACCCCACCAGTTTCATATGCGCATTCACTGAACCCTTCTTTAGTGAAAAATAAAATGTTTTTTTGCAAATTCAAGACAAAGTTATATGTTTTGGTAACACTTTAGTATGGGGAACATATTCTAAGTAACAAAGGCTTAATTTAGATTTTTTTTGGACACTAGGGGAACATATTCTAAGTAACAAAGTGTCATGATCCGTTACCCGGATCATGGCATGATTTATGTTGGTTATGTTTCTGCTTTAGTCTGTTTCCTGGGTGCACACTCTTTCCCTGTTTATTCTTGGTTTCCATGGGCACTGATTCTCCTCACCTGTCTTAGTTTTGGCAATTAGTGTTTCCACCAGGTGTTTTGGCTAAGCACTCCCCTTTATAGTTTCCTGTCACCCAGCAGTAAGTGCTGGGTCAATGTTTGCTTCATGCAACATTTACGTTTCCCCCGGTTTTCTCCTCATAGTAAGTTTGTGCACGCTAGCATTCCTTGTTTATCACCCTTGGTGACATTTTGGTTTTTGCTTAGCTCCACGCTTGCTAGCGTCCTCAGTTTTGTATTTTTGTCCTGCCTTTTATTTATTAAATATACTTAAAATCTTACCTGCACTCCGCTCCTACTTGTCTCCTGCCTTGGAAGGAACACAACAATCGCAACCATGCGTCCAAGACGTAACAACAAAGACTTAATTTAGAGTTATTTGGTTAGGGTTAGGGTTAGAGGGTTAGGGCCAGGGTTAGAGGGTTAGGGTTATAATAAGGCCATGCCAAATAAGGCATTAATAAGTGTAACGTCGGGGTCGCATAGTGATGCGGGTGTGGTTCTCCCAAGGATGCAGACGGCTTCGGACACAGCTTGCAGGTAGGAAAATGATTTATTGAAAATATAAATCGTACGGGGAACAAACAAAAGACGTGCACATAGCACAAAAGGCAAAACAAAAGGACTAGCGTGGAAGCTAGCAGGCAAAATAGCATAGCGTGAAAAGCTAGCAGGAATCAAAGTAGTCGTTAACAGTTTTATGGGAACAAACTAGAAAGCCAGACCGAGTGAGGCCAGGGCAAATAGCCCTCTGATTAGTGCCCGGGCAACAGGTGCGCGTCCCGAACACTAACCAGAGGCAGGTGCGTACAATCTGCCGTCATGGCAACAGAAACAAACGAAACTCAAGAGGTGCTGAAAACGCAAGTGACTAGAAAACATAAACAAACTATGATCCGGGCAGCGGATCACAACAAATAAGTACTTAATAATGACTAGTTAAGAGCCAATATGTTACTAATTTGCATGTTTATAATCAACTAATTAATAGTGAATATGTTCCCCATACTAAAGTGTTACCATGTTTTTTTTACTGGTGCACAAAATGAACCGTGCATGAACATCACCTTGTTCAAAGAACAAAAACCAACACAGTGCATAAACTCACAACAAATTACCGTATTTTTTGGAGTATAAGTTGCACCGGAGTATAAGTCGCACCTGCCGAAAATGCATAACAAAGAAGGAAAAAAACATATATAAATCGCACTGGAGTCTTATAGTCTGAAAAATACGGTACACACCTGCAAATCAGTGTGACTTCTGCTGTTGCCGTATCCGTAATACGCCGATAGGGAGAAGTTTTTATTTACATGATGAGTCGGGTGTTTCTTGACCTCTGCCGAACCCCCGAGCCCGACTCACCGAACCCCTAGGGTTCGATCGAACCCAGGTTAAGAACCACTGCACTAGGGCCAATTTAAAGTTGCCAATCAACCTATCACCAGGTGCATGTCTTTGGAGGTAGGAGGAAGCCGGAATACCCGGAGGGAACCCACGCAGTCACTGGGACAACATGCAAACTCCACACAGAAAGACCCAGAGCCCGGGGATCGAACCCAGAACCATCATATTGTGAAGCACATGCACTATGCCCTGTTTCACCGTGCTGCCCTGCAAAATACACATTTAGTTAAAATTGGGAGTACAGGCAGGAGTCCTGGGATTATATGCACATTTTTTTGTTTTACTGTTCAGAGTGAAGGGGCGGTCATTTCGACATTGGATTTTGGATGTGAAACTTCTCTTGTACAAATAAAAGTACTGCAATACTAATAAACTAAAACATTTACTATACCGCCTTTAAAAAAAAAAATAACACCATTTTTTTTTCATGCGTGTAATAGTGCGTGCTGGTGATATTGCTGATAATATGAGCCAGGGCGTATGTGAATCAACACACACACACACACGCAGAGCACTTACAAGCGGAAACAGTGTGAAGACAGACACTCAAAATCGCCGCTCTTCAACTACTACATGCTTCACTACTCATCTAAGAGGATACAGTAGCTAACCGCTAACAGCAAGCTACCGCTCCTGAATGTAAACAAATGGGTGCGTCTATATGAATATCTACTGTAACGATGCAAAGTACAAGAGCCGTATATAGTCAATACCAGAGGTGGGTAGTAACGCGCTACATTTACTCCGTTACATCTACTTGAGTAACTTTTGGGATAAATTGTACTCCTAAGAGTAGTTTTAATGCAACATACTTTTACTTTTACTTAAGTATATTTATAGAGAAGGAACGCTACTTTTACTCCGCTACTTTTACTCCGCTACTTTTATCTACATTCAGCTCGCTACTCGCTACTAATTTTTATCGATCTGTTAATGCACGCTTTGTTTGTTTTGGTCTGTCAGACAGACCTTCAAAGTGCCTGCCTTAATGGTGACGTTTCACTCCGTTCCACCAATCAGATGCAGTCACTGGTGACGTTGGACCAATCAAACAGAGCCAGGTGGTCACATGACCTGACTTAAACAAATTGAAAAACTTATCGGGGTGTTACCATTTAGTGGTCAATTGTACGGAATATATACTGTACTGTGCAATCTACTAATAAAAGTTCCAATCAATCAATCAAAAGTGTGAAGGAAAAAAGATACTTCTTTATTTCAACCGTACACCCCGTCAAAAGCCTAAAGACTGACCGCACAGTTCCTGTCTTCACAATAAAAGTGCCGCTCCATCGCGCCTGCGCTTTCAAAACAAGAGTCTCCGAAAGCCAGCGCAAACAAGCTAGCAAGCTAAGGAGTTTGACGCCAATATATTTCTTGTAAAGTGTATAAAAACGAATATGGAAGCTGGACAAATAAGATGCCAAAAACCCACCACTTGCATGTGGTATTAGACAGAAAGGAGGAACTTTTCTTCTCCTCCATTTGAAAACGCGGACATTATCAGCACTACTGTCTGATTCCAATCAACGCAAGTCATCAGAATCAGGTAATACACCAACTTATATTCTAGTCTTCATGAAAGAAAGGAATCTATATGTGTTAAACATGCATGTATATTCATTAAAACATCTTTAACATGTAAACAAAAACAGCAAAATAAATACATATAAATTATATACTGTATATATCAATGTATATGTATGTATATATATATATATATATATATATATATACATATATATATATATATATATATATATATATATATATATATATATATGTGTGTGTGTGTGTATGTTACTCATCAGTTACTCACTATTTGAGTAGTTTTTTCACAACATACTTTTTACTTTTACTCAAGTAAATATTTGGGTGACTACTCCTTACTTTTACTTGAGTAATAAATCTCTAAAGTAACAGTACTCTTACTTGAGTACAATTTCTGGCTACTCTACCCACCTCTGGTCAATACTACACGGATTACATATATATTTTTTACTATCACACAATGTTTTGTCAAGAAATACGTCCCTGGACACAGGATAACTTTAAGTATGACCAATGTATGACACTGTAACTACTTGGGATGGGATCAATACTCAAATTTGTGGTATCAACCAACAACATATGTACTGTAAAGTGTCCCAACAAAATGAGAATAAATGCCTATTCAATTGTAACATAAAGGTAGATAGAACATGTTAAAACAGAGCATAACTAGAAATTAACAGTTCGTGAACAAGTAGATAAATAATCCAGCCACATTACATTTTCAAATGATTGTCCCTCATAATTTTGACTAACTAATAGGAAACAATGGGGAATGACACAATTTGTTACTGCAGCCAAATTACAAATGCTGTTTCCATATGAGTTGAGAATTTGTGTTAGATGTAAATATAAACAGAATACAATGATTTGCAAATCCTTTTCAACCCATATTCAGTTGAATATGCTACAAAGACAACATATTTGATGTTCAAACTGACAAACATTTTTTTTTTTTTTTGCAAATAATCATTAACTTTAGAATTTGATGCCAGCAACACGTGACAAAGAAGTTGGAAAAGGTGGCAATAAATACAGATAAAGTTGTGTGTGAAGGATATCACCACATGGGCTCAGGAACACTTCAGAAACCCACTGTCAGTAACTACAGTTGGTCGCTACATCTGTAAGTGCAAGTTAAAACTCTCCTATGCAAGGCGAAAACCGTTTATCAACAACACCCAGAAACGCCACCATCATTGTATTCCGTTTATATTTACATCTAACACAATTTCCCAACTCATATGGAAACGGGGTTTGTAGAAGCCTTTGTACCCGTTTACGTACCTACTACTAAAAGATACACGTTCTAGTACGTTGACTATCTTATTTGATGCAATTTTATTTTCAGTTTCAGATTTTCTATGGGGCTAAGGTCAGGGGAGTTGGCGGGCCAATTTAGAACAGAAATACCATGGTCCGTAAACCAGGCACGGGTAGATTTTGCGCTGTGTGCAGGCGCCAAGTCCTGTTGGAACTTGAAATCTCCATCTCCATAGAGCAGGTCAGCAGCAGGAAGCATGAAGTGCTCTAAAACTTGCTGGTAGACGGCTGCGTTGACCCTGGATCTCAGGAAACAGAGTGGACCGACACCAGCAGATGACATGGCTTGGTTTGGTTTGCATTTCCTTTGGAAATCGAGGTCCCAGAGTCTGGAGGAAGACAGGGGAGGCACAGGATCCACGTTGCCTGAAGTCTAGTGTAAAGTTTCCATCATCAGTGATGGTTTGGGGTGCCATGTCATCTGCTGGTGTCGGTCCCCTCTGTTTCCTGAGATCCAGGGTCAACGCAGCCGTCTACCAGCAAGTTTTAGAGCACTTCATGCTTCCTGCTGCTGACCTGCTCTATGGAGATGGAGATTTCAAGTTCCAACAGGACTTGGCGCCTGCACACAGCGCAAAATCTACCCGTGCCTGGTTTACGGACCATGGTATTTCTGTTCTAAATTGGCCCGCCAACTCCCCTGACCTTAGCCCCATAGAAAATCTGTGGGGTATTGTGAAAAGGAAGATGCAGAATGCCAGACCCAAAAACGCAGAAGAGTTGAAGGGCACTATCAGAGCAACCTGGGCTCTCATAACACCTGAGCAGTGCCAGAAACTCATCGACTCCATGCCACGCCGCATTAACGCAGTAATTGAGGCAAAAGGAGCTCCAACCAAGTATTGAGTATTGTACATGCTCATATTTTTAATTTTCATACTTTTCAGTTGGCCAACATTTCTAAAAATCCCTTTTTTGTATTAGCCTTAAGTAATATTCTAATTTTGTGACACATGGAATTTTGGATTTTCATTTGTTGCCACTTCAAATCATCAAAATTAAATGAAATAAACATTTGAATGCATCAGTCTGTGTGCAATGAATACATATAATGTACAAGTTACACCTTTTGAATGCAATTACTGAAATAAATCAAGTTTTTCAAAATATTCTAATTTACTGGCTTTTACCTGTAGAACCGTGAACAAATAAATAATAAATAAATTATATACACTATATTACCAAAAGTATTTGGCCACCCATCCAAATGATGAGAATCAGGTGTCCTAATCACTTGGCCCTTGGTATAAAATCAACCACTTAGGCATGGAGACTGTTTCTACAAACATTTGTGAACGAATGGGCCGCTCTCAGTGATTTCCAGCGTGGAACTGTCATATGATGCCACCTGTGCAACAAATCCAGTCATGAAATGTCCTTGCTCATAAATATTCCAATGTCAACTTTATTGTAAGAAAAGTGAAGAGTTTGGGAACAACAGCAAGTCAGCCACCAAGTGGTAGGCCACGTAAACTGACAGAGAGGGGTCGGCGGATGCTGAAGCGCATAGTGCACAGTCAGTTGCTACAGAGCTCCAAACTTCATGTGACTTTCCAATTAGCCCACCTACAGTACGCAGAGAGCTTCATGGAATGGGTTTCCATGGCCGAGCAGCTGCATCTAAGCCATACATCACCAAGTCCAATGCAAAGCGTGGAATGCAGTGGTGTAAAGCACGTCGCCACTGGACTCTAGAGCAGTGGAGACGCCTTCTCTGGACTGATGAATCACGCTTTTCCATCTGGCAATCTGATGGACGAGTCTGGGTTTGGAGGTCGCCAGGAGAACGCTGCATTTCGGACTGCATTGTGCCGAGTGTGAAATTTGGTGGAGGAGGAATTATGGTGTGGGGTTGGTTTTTCAGGAGTTGGGCTTGGCCCCTTAGTTCCAGTGAAAGGAACTTTGAATGCTCCAGGATACCAAAACATTTTGGACAATTCCATGGGATGGCACTTCTAGTTCATATGTGAGTAAAGGCAGGTGGCCAAATACTTTTGGCAATATAGTGTACCATAGTCAGCAAACAAATATTAAAGGCCTACTGAAACCCACTACTACCGACCACACAGTCTGATAGTTTATATATCAATGATGAAATCTTAACATTGCAACACATGCTAATACGGCCAGGTTAGCTTACTAAAGTGCAATTTTAAATTCCGTGCGAAATATCCTTCTAAAAACGTCTCGGTTTGATGACGGATTGTAGAGGACATTTTGGGACAGAATGGTGGCCAGCTATTAAGTCGTCTGTTTTCATCGCAAAATTCCGCAGTATTCTGGACATCTGTGTTGGTGAATCTTTTGCAATTTGTTCAATGAACAATGGAGACAGCAAAGAAGAAAGCTGTAGGTGGGAAGCGGTGTATTGCGGCAGGTGTTGTGCCGGATAACACAGCCGGTGTTTCATTGTTTACATTCCCGGAAGATGACAAGTCAAGCTTTACCATTGGCCTGTGGAGAACTGGGACAACAGAGACTCTTACCAGGAGGACTTTGAGTTGGATACGCAGACGCGGTACCGTGAGTACGCATGCAGCTGCGGCTTCCAAACATTTGATCGCTTGGCCATACGTGCGTGCCGCTAATTGCATGTCACGTACGTAACTTTGGGGACTTTGGGGAAATATACAGGTAAAAGCCAGTAAATTAGAATATTTTGAAAAACTAGATTTATTTCAGTAATTGCATTCAAAAGGTGTAACTTGTACATTATATTTATTCATTGCACACAGACTGATGCATTCAAATGTTTATTTCATTTAATTTTGATGATTTGAAGTGGCAACAAATGAAAATCCAAAATTCCGTGTGTCACAAAATTAGAATATTACTTAAGGCTAATACAAAAAAGGGATTTTTAGAAATGTTGGCCAACTGAAAAGTATGAAAATGAAAAATATGAGCATGTACAATACTCAATACTTGGTTGGAGCTCCTTTTGCCTCAATTACTGCGTTAATGCGGCGTGGCATGGAGTCGATGAGTTTCTGGCACTGCTCAGGTGTTATGAGAGCCCAGGTTGCTCTGATAGTGGCCTTCAACTCTTCTGCGTTTTTGGGTCTGGCATTCTGCATCTTCCTTTTCACAATACCCCACATATTTTCTATG
Organism: Nerophis lumbriciformis; assembly: GCF_033978685.3. Taxonomy (NCBI): domain Eukaryota; kingdom Metazoa; phylum Chordata; class Actinopteri; order Syngnathiformes; family Syngnathidae; genus Nerophis; species Nerophis lumbriciformis. The sequence goes on along the minus strand of NC_084582.2, from coordinate 4,712,395 downwards.
GGGCTAAGGTCAGGGGAGTTGGCGGGCCAATTTAGAACAGAAATACCATGGTCCGTAAACCAGGCACGGGTAGATTTTGCGCTGTGTGCAGGCGCCAAGTCCTGTTGGAACTTGAAATCTCCATCTCCATAGAGCAGGTCAGCAGCAGGAAGCATGAAGTGCTCTAAAACTTGCTGGTAGACGGCTGCGTTGACCCTGGATCTCAGGAAACAGAGTGGACCGACACCAGCAGATGACATGGCACCCCAAACCATCACTGATGGTGGAAACTTTACACTAGACTTCAGGCAACGTGGATCCTGTGCCTCTCCTGTCTTCCTCCAGACTCTGGGACCTCGATTTCCAAAGGAAATGCAAAATTTGCATGGTTGGGTGATGGTTTGGGGTGCCATGTCATCTGCTGGTGTCGGTCCACTCTGTTTCCTGAGATCCAGGGTCAACGCAGCCGTCTACCAGCAAGTTTTAGAGCACTTCATGCTTCCTGCTGCTGACCTGCTCTATGGAGATGGAGATTTCAAGTTCCAACAGGACTTGGCGCCTGCACACAGCGCAAAATCTACCCGTGCCTGGTTTACGGACCATGGTATTTCTGTTCTAAATTGGCCCGCCAACTCCCCTGACCTTAGCCCCATAGAAAATCTGTGGGGTATTGTGAAAAGGAAGATGCAGAATGCCAGACCCAAAAACGCAGAAGAGTTGAAGGCCACTATCAGAGCAACCTGGGCTCTCATAACACCTGAGCAGTGCCAGAAACTCATCGACTCCATGCCACGCCGCATTAACGCAGTAATTGAGGCAAAAGGAGCTCCAACCAAGTATTGAGTATTGGACATGCTCATATTTTTCATTTTCATTCTTTTCAGTTGGCCAACATTTCTAAAAATCCCTTTTTTGTATTAGCCTTAAGTAATATTCTAATTTTGTGACACACGGAATTTTGGATTTTCATTTGTTGCCACTTCAAATCATCAAAATTAAATGAAATAAACATTTGAATGCATCAGTCTGTGTGCAATGAATAAATATAATGTACAAGTTACACCTTTTGAATGCAATTACTGAAATAAATCAAGTTTTTCAAAATATTCTAATTTACTGGCTTTTACCTGTATGTGCTGTATGAACTTTGGGGAGGTGAACGGTACTTTGGGCTGTGGGATTGAGTGTGTTGTGCAGGTGTTTGAGTTGTATTGGCGGGTTGTATGGACGGGAGGGGGGGAGGTGTTTGTTATGCGGGATTAATTTGTGGCATATTAAATATAAGCCTGGTTGTGTTGTGGCTAATAGAGTCTTGTGTTTATTTACTGTTTTAGTCAGCTGAATATCAGGTCCCACCCGCCTCTCACAGCATCTGAATCACTCCCACTGCCCTCTAGTCCTTCACTCTCACTTTCCTCATCCACAAATCTTTCATCCTCGCTCAAATTAATGGGGAAATCGTCGCTTTCTCGGTCCGAATCGCTCTCGCTGCTGGTGGCCATGATTGTAAACAATGTGCGGATGTGAGGAGCTCCACAACCTGTGACGTCACGCGCATATCGTCTGCTACTTCCGGTACAGGCAAGGCTTTTTTATCAGCGACCAAAAGTTGCGAACTTTATCGTCGATGTTCTCTACTAAATCCTTTCAGCAAAAATATGGCAATATCGCAAAATTATCAAGTATGACACATAGAATGGACCTGTTTAAATAAGAAAATCGCATTTCAGTAGGCCTTTAAATGCATAAATAATATTTGTCTCAATACACTAGGCTCTTCAGCCTCCTTGTTGTCCCTCCCTTCATGTGGTATGCATTAACGACAGTCTTACGCCATTTTGGAAGGCAAACAGCTGCCGATACGACAACACCTCCATCTCTCCTTGGCTCTCCTTTCTTTTCTACCCCTTCACGTGTACACATCACATTTAGAGCACAAACACACCAGTCAACCAGAAAGCAAGAAGTCACCTTCACCCAAAGGCCATTGCTCCCATTACCCTCGCTGTAGGGATGCAAAGATTCATAGAGGAGACATTCACTTTCACACATTTTTCATGCCGGCGGTGCTATGGCAAGCCAATATATATATATATATTTTTCTATATACATAGGACACACCTGAGTTAGTTTTGCAAATGTCAAGAGAACACCGTACCAAACTGAAACTGGAAGGTAATGATGGATGCCAAGCTCTGAAAGTCAACTTGCCAGTAACATACTTAACAGTATTATTTTTTTTCTTAGTAATGCTTGTACCGTTTGTGAGTGAAAAGAAGAGAATTTGTTACAGCGTGTTCCTTCACTTTAGCACTTTTCCCTCCAAGGCCGAGTCTCTCACACACACACACACACACACACACACAGGCGAGTTCATTTGATGTGCATTAAAAGGGAATGGAAGCAGATAATCAGAGACATTCAAAATACTGCTCCTGACTTGCAGCAGCTGCATAATTGGGTGTAATTACACAAAATGTTTTGCACGCGGCTTCGCGGCAGAAAATGACAACAACAACAACAAAACCTGCTCAGTGGCCTTGTGGTTAGAGTGTCCGCCCGGAGCTCGGTAGGTCGCGAGTTCAAACCAAAGTCATACCAAAGACTATAACAAGTTCAAGTAAAGTTAGAGTGTCCGCCCTGAGATCGGTAGGTGGCGAGTTCAAACCGAGTCATACCAAAGACTATAAAAAGTTCAAGTAAAGTTAGAGTGTCCGCTCGGAGATCCATAGGTTGCGATTTCAAACCGAGTCATACCAAAGACTATAACAAGTTAAAGTAAAGTTAAAATGTCCGGCCTGAGATTGGTAGGTCGCGAGTTCAAATCGAGTCATACCAAAGACTATAACAAGTTAAAGTAAAGTTAAAGTGTCCACCCTGAGATCGGTAGGTCGCGAGTTCAAACCGAGTCATACCAAAGACTATAACAAGTTAAAGTAAAGTTAGAGTGTCCGCTCGGAGATCCATAGGTTGCGATTTCAAACCGAGTCATACCAAAGACTATAACAAGTTAAAGTAAAGTTAAAATGTCCGGCCTGAGATTGGTAGGTCGCGAGTTCAAATCGAGTCATACCAAAGACTATAACAAGTTAAAGTAAAGTTAAAGTGTCCACCCTGAGATCGGTAGGTCGCGAGTTCAAACCGAGTCATACCAAAGACTATAAAAAGTTCAAGTACCGTATTTTTCGGACTATAAGTCGCAGGTTTTTTCATAGTTTGCGACTTATACTCAGGAGCGACTTATGTGTGAAATTATTAACACATTACCGTAAAATATCAAATAATATTATTTAGCTCATTCACGTAAGAGACTAGACGTATAAGATTTCATGGGATTTAGCGATTAGGAGTGACAGATTGTTTGGTAAACGTATAGCATGTTCTATATGTTATAGTTATTTGAATGACTCTTACCATAATATGTTACGTTAACATACCTGGCTCAGTTGGTTATTTATGCCTCATATAACGTACACTTATATGTTTTTTTTCTTCTTTATCATGCATTTTCGGCTGGTGCGACTTATACTCCGAAGCGACTTATAGTCCGAAAATACGGTAAAGTTAGAGTGTCCGCCCTGAGATCGGAAGGCCGCGAGTTCAAACCGAGTCATACCAAAGACTATAAAAAGTTCAAGTAAAGTTAGAGTGTCCGCCTGGAGATCCGTAGGTCGCGAGTTCAAACCGAGTCATACCAAAGACTATAAAAAGTTCAAGTAAAGTTAGAGTGTCCGCCCTGAGATCGGTAGGTCGCGAGTTTGAACCGAGTCATACCAAAGACTATAAAAAGTTAAAGTAACGTTAGAGTGTCCGCCCTGAGATCGGAAGGTCGCGAGTTTGAACCGAGTCATACCAAAGACTATAAAAAGTTAAAGTAAAGTTAGAGTGTCCGCCCTGAGATCGGTAGGTCGCGAGTTCAAACCGAGTCATACCAAAGACTATAACAACTTCAAGTAAAGTTAGAGTGTCCGCCCTGAGATCGGTAGGTCGCGAGTTCAAACCGAGTCATACCAAAGACTATAAAAAGTTCAAGTAAAGTTAGAGTGTCCGCCCTGAGATCGGAAGGTCGCGAGTTTGAACCGAGTCATACCAAAGACTATAAAAAGTTCAAGTAAAGTTAGAGTGTCTGCCCTGAGATCGGTAGGTCGCGAGTTCAAACCGAGTCATACCAAAGACTATAAAAAGTTCAAGTAAAGTTAGAGTGTCCGCTCGGAGATCCATAGGTTGCGATTTCAAACCGAGTCATACCAAAGACTATAAAAAGTTCAAGTAAAGTTAGTGTCCGCCCTGAGATCGGTAGGTCGCGAGTTCAAACCGAGTCATACCAAAGACTATAACAAGTTAAAGTAAAGTTAAAGTGTCCGCCCTGAGATCGGTAGGTCGCGAGTTCAAACCGAGTCATACCAAAGACTATAAAAAGTTCAAGTAAAGTTAGAGTGTCCGCCCTGAGATCGGTAGGTCGCGAGTTCAAATCGAGTCATACCAAAGACTATAACAAGTTAAAGTAAAGTTAAAGTGTCCACCCTGAGATCGGTAGGTCGCGAGTTCAAACCGAGTCATACCAAAGACTATAAAAAGTTCAAGTACCGTATTTTTCGGACTATAAGTCGCAGGTTTTTTCATAGTTTGGCCGGGGGTGCGACTTATACTCAGGAGCGACTTATGTGTGAAATTATTAACACATTAGCGTAAAATATCAAATAATATTATTTAGCTCATTCACGTAAGAGACTAGACGTATAAGATTTCATGGGATTTAGCGATTAGGAGTGACAGATTGTTTGGTAAACGTATAGCATGTTCTATATGTTATAGTTATTTGAATGACTCTTACCATAATATGTTACGTTAACATACCAGTTGGTTATTTATGCCTCATATAACGTACACTTATTCAGCCTGTTGTTCACTATTCTTTACTTTTTTTTAAATTGCCTTTTAAAAAGCGATTCAACAGTTTACGCATGTATTGAAACGGATGGTTGTAGTGTGGAGGCAGGTAGCGAAAACGAAATTGAAGAAGAAACTGAAGCTATTGAGCCATATCGGTTTGAACCGTATGCAAGCGAAACCGACGAAAACGACACGACAGCCAGCGACACGGGAGAAAGCGAGGACGAATTCGGCGATCGCCTTCTAACCAACGATTGGTATGTGTTTGTTTGGCATTAAAGGAAACTAACAACTATGAACTAGGTTTACAGCATATGAAATACATTTGGCAACAGCATGCACTTTGAGAGTGCAGACAGCCCAATTTTCATCAATTAATATATTCTGTAGACATACCCTCATCCGCGCTCTTTTCCTGAAAGCTGATCCGTCCAGTTTTGGAGTTGATGTCAGCAGGCCAGGGAAGCTAGGGTCGATAGCTCGCTCGTCTGCGGGAACAAACTGCATTGCTTGCCGTGCTAGCGAGGTCCTTTGTCCTTGAATTGCTCACACACTACGGCAGATTCAATGGGGGTCTGGCGGCAGATTTCTTCGACTTTATCGTTGGAAATGCATCTGCTTTGAGTGTCGCAGGATATCCACACATTCTTGCCATCTCTGTCGTAGCATAGCTTTCGTCGGTAAAGTGTGCGGAACAAACGTCCAATTTCTTGCCACTTTCGCATCTTTGGGCCACTGGTGCAACTTGAATCCGTCCCTGTTCGTGTTGTTACACCCTCCGACAACACACCGACGAGGCATCATGTCTCCAAGGTACGGAAAACAGTCGAAAAAAACGGAAAATAACAGAGCTGTTTTGACCCGGTGTTTGAGAAAATGGCGGATTGATTCCTGATGTGACGTCACATTGTGACGTCATTGCTCCGAGAGCGAATATTAGAAAGGCGTTTAATTCGCCAAAATTCACCCATTTAGAGTTCGGAAATCGGTTAAAAAAATATATGGTCTTTTTTCTGCAACATCAAGGTATATATTGACGCTTACATAGGTCTGGTGATAATGTTCCCCTTTAAAACAACAACAACAACAAAAACTTGCTGTTACTTTTAACAGGGCCACTAATGGACTCGTCATGTCTGAAGTGTGAAGCTTGTCCGGACAAGAGGTTTACAGTAGGGTGCATGTCCTGCCACATCAGGGCATTGTGTCACCCATTGCCCCTCTTCCCCGCCTCAGACCCCTTTGCGAGCCAGCGACAGCCGCCCTTTGTTGACACACTGAATGCCAGCCATGCTTATCTCCACTCGCCTCTGTCCTGTGCCACTTCACCTTGTCAAAGCCAGTTCTTAAAAGTCAGGTATGGAACTGAGTCATTTCAGTGATGACGGATTCAGATAAAGTACAAAGGCACAGATGGAGAACGAGAAGAAATAAATGACTGGGTTTCACTTGCAGTGCCAGTTTATAATGGTTACGTTCAGGACTGCAGAGGGAATAGGGACCACCAGCATCACAATCATTCCGGTACTCAGTTGAAAGGTTCTGCCCCCTTGTTTCCTGTGAAAAGACATGTTTTTCTTTGTAGCTTGTCAGTGGGTCAGAGTTTGGTAGGGTTTTTTCTACCAAACAAGCCATTTAAATGCCCTAGAGGTTGTACCACTGGAAATCCAACTAGATTTGCCTGTAAAGGTGCAGGAAACCTACTTTTTGCGCTAATCCAACAAGCATCAAAGGATTGACCGTGCATTCGTTCTGGTTATTATTTGGCTTTTTAAAGCATTTTTTTTAATTGTAAAAAAAACTCAATGAATGTGTAGAGAAGAACATCATTATACGCCAGAAGACAGTGACATAAGCAAACTCAATGCAGCAGGACTTATCAAAGTCGAGATGGACAGTTTTATTGTTTTTATGTTTGACAGAGGCAGTGTTTCCCACAGATTGACAATATATCTGTGACAGTGAGGGTGGTGGCAATATGACATGCCATATTTTTCGGAGTATAAGTCGCACCGGCCGAAAATGCATAATAAAGAAGGAAAAAAAACATATATAAGTCGCACTGGAGTATAAGTCGCATTTTTTGTGGACATTTATTTGATAAAACCCAACACCAAGAATAGACATTTGAAAGGCAATTTAAAATAAATAAAGAATAGTGAACAACAGGCTGAATAAGTGTACGTTATATGAGGCATAAATAACCAACTGGTATGTTAATGTAACATATTATGGTAAGAGTCATTCAAATAACTATAACATATAGAACATGCTATACGTTTACCAAACAATCTGTCACTCCTAATCGCTAAATCTCATGAAATATTATACGTCTAGTCTCTTACGTGAATGAGCTAAATAATATTATTAGATATTTCACGGTAATGTGTTAATAATGTCACACATAAGTCGCTCCTGAGTATAAGTCGCACCCCCGGCCAAACTATGAAAAAAAAATGCGACTTACGGTACTTTCTCTTTAACATGTTCTATCTACACTTCTGTTAAAATGTAATAATTACT
>NC_084582.2:4687500-4700000 GCF_033978685.3 Nerophis lumbriciformis | reverse complement strand
ACAGATGTATTTTTTAACGCATTCTAACTCCGGAAATAAAAATCCGCTAACATAGGCGCCAAAATAAAGTAAGTGATGTTTCATTATGTTTATTGTCTCTCACGAAGTCTGTAGTGAGTAGTAATCAGTGATGATGTCGAAGGGAAAAAGCGAACGTTGTGATGCGTTTTTTAAACTATGCTTAAAATGAGTAAAATATATATTACATTTTATTATGAATCTGTCTGTTACTACATTTCATATACTTATAGCATATATATAAAACCTTAATGGAGGTCTTTGGATGTTTTTAAGGGCATTATAGGTAGACTACCATAGGCTCCATTGTAAGCAGACGTTTGGTTGCATTTATTTACTATTTAAAATGCATTAAACAAAACAAACATATATGTATTATTGTCTTACATAAGGAGTGTGAATGATAGGCAAAAAAAGTGCAAAAGTACAATGACAATAACAAAAAATATTGTTTTTCATGAACTGTGTACTTGTATTGTTTGTCTGGGTGGAGGTCCTGCTTTGGAAATAATTTGTAGCCCTTTCAGACATTGCATTTAGTTCCCATTAAAACATTCACATGTTGCACAATGAGATGTAAGCAGGGGATCATGTGTACATTCCTGCAACTTCCTGTTTGTAAAAAATCTATTTTTATTAGTATTTATTTCATATACTAACAGCATTTCATGATTGATATTTATAAATTAAGATTCCTAATAAATGACACTAGAATAAGCACACATTTGATTGGTAAATCATAGTGTAACGACCTGGAATGACACTTTATGTGTGGTGTTGGAGTTGTCCGACTTTTTGTGTGGCTGTAAACGCATCACTGGCTAAGTGCCATATGTGCATGTGTTGGCGCAAGTGAGAAAGAGCGAGCGGCTGCTGTTGATATAACAAAGTTGCTTTTGGTCTGGTTTGTACTGCAGAAAATGACCACTTTTGCTAGATATCATTTTTTTTACTAATGTTTTGGTGATGTGTTTATGGCCGACATTAAAGAGTTTTGCTCAGTAAAGTGATGGATGGAATTCATGTCCTCAAAGCGTCTCGACAGACGTTACAATATTTGAACAATGATGACGAAAAACTGTTTTCTCTGTCGTGTCCGTGTGTCGAAAATTGTTATGCGCTTATTTTTTTTATTTGATTTTGTGCGTGGCATGGATTTGCCGTGCGCAGAGGACGCTCGAGCAGTGCGCAATTGCACAGGTGCGCACCTTAGAGGGAACATTGATTGTGACTATTTTTCAGTTTGTAAGGTTTTGTCAATGCTACATGTATCAATATGTGAGAGAACAGTGGTCTGTTTGGTTGGTACTATGTGAGCCGAGAGTGCTTTGTACAGTATGTGAGAAAAAAGGGTTTATTCAAATGATTTTGATCCAGCCCATTCACCATTGCACACCAGCATGTCTCTCACAACACCACATCTTTTATTTATACATATATACATTTTTTTTTGTCTGTTTGTTTTGTTTTTGTTATTATTGTGCATGGAGCTCTATTGCAACTGTACTGCTATTGTATGTGCATTAATAAACCTGTCTCCTTTCCTTTTCTAGAGCAGAGCTCATACCAGTATGCAACTTTTGGTACTCATGATGTTTTTTGTGTATTACAAACCCCGTTTCCATATGAGTTGGGAAATTGTGGTAGATGTAAATATAAACGGGAATACAATGATTTGCAAATCATTTTCAACCCATATTCAATTGAATATGCTACAAAGACAACATATTTGATGTTCAAACTGATAAGCATTTATTTTTTTGCAAATAATCATTAACTTTAGAATTTGATGCCAGCAACACGTGACAAAGAAGTTGGGAAAGGTGGCAATAAATACTGATAAAGTTGAGGAATGCTCATCAAACACTTATTTGGAACATCCCACAGGTGTGCATGCAAATTGGGAACAGGTGGGTGCCATGATTGGGTATAAAAGTAGATTCCATGAAATGCTCAGTCATTCACAAACAAGGATGGGGCGAGGGTCACCACTTTGTCAACAAATGCGTGAGCAAATTGTTGAACAGTTTAAGAAAAACCTTTTTCAACCAGCTATTGCAAGGAATTTAGGGATTTCACCATCTACGGTCCGTAATATCATCAAAGGGTTCAGGAAATCTGGAGAAATCACTGCACGTAAGCAACTAAGCCCGTGACCTTCGATCCCTCAGGCTGTACTGCATCAACAAGCGACATCGGTGTGTAAAGGATATCACCACATGGGCTCAGGAACACTTCAGAAACCCACTGTCAGTAACTATAGTTGGTCGCTACATCTGTAAGTGCAAGTTAAAACTCTCCTATGCAAGGCGAAAACCGTTTATCAACAACACCCAGAAACGCCGTCGGCTTCGCTGGGTCTGAGCTCATCTTAGATGGACTGATACAAAGCGGAAAAGTGTTCTGTGGTCTGACGAGTCCACATTTCAAATTGTTTTTGGAAACTGTGGACGCCAAAGAGGAAAAGAACCATCCGGATTGTTATAATCGCATAGTTGAAAAGTCAGCATCTGCGATGGTATGGGGGTGTATTAGTGCCCAAGACATGGGTAACTTACACATCTGTGAAGGCGCCATCAATGCTGAAAGGTACATACAGGTTTTGGAGCAACATATGTTGCCATCCAAGCAACGTTACCATGGACGCCCCTGCTTATTTCAGCAAGACAATGCCAAGCCACGTGTTACATCAACGTGGCTTCATAGTAAAAGAGTGCGGGTACTAGACTGGCCTGCCTGTAGTCCAGACCTGTCTCCCATTGAAAATGTGTGGCGCATTATGAAGCCTAAAATACCACAACGGAGACCCCCGGACTGTTGAACAACTTAAGCTGTACATCAAGCAAGAATGGGAAAGAATTCCACCTGAGAAGCTTCAAAAATGTGTCTCCTCAGTTCCCAAACGTTTACTGAGTGTTGTTAAAAGGAAAGGCCATGTAACACAGTGGTGAACATGCCCTTTCCCAACTACTTTGGCACGTGTTGCAGCCATGAAATTCTAAGTTAATTATTATTTGCAAAAAATAAAAATAAAGTTTATGAGTTTGAACATCAAATATCTTGTCTTTGTAGTGCATTCAACTGAATATGGGTTGAAAATGATTTGCAAATCATTGTATTCCGTTTATATTTACATCTAACACAATTTCCCAACTCATATGGAAACGGGGTTTGTATTTCTGTTTAAATGTCGATGCAATTGCCTTGACATTTATATGATCAACGATTAAACATTCATCCGATTGGGTACGATTACATCTAGAATAGGTTGCAGCCAGCTAACAGGCCTGTGACTGTATTGGAACGAAACAGTTTAGCAATAATCAAATAAGCAGACTGCATCTGTGTGACTCCTCCCGCACTAGAAAAGTCAGATAACAAGAGTGGACAACTTTAGTTTCCACATCTCATGTCACACTCCCGAATGGGATTGAGGTGTTGTCATTGCGACATGATGTGAATCAACAAAAGAGGTGACTGATGACATTGACATGACTGTATCGCTTTTCTTTTTGTTATTCCCTGCCTTTTCTTAGCCATCCCCTGTGTTTCTGTGACCCATTTGTGTGACCAGCTCCTCTTGCGTTACCTTCCCATTTCTCTTTTTGAGTGTATACCTCCCGTGTTGTCTCACCCTCCCCTCTTTTGGTTAAGATTGTGTCAACTGTAAAAAAAAAAAAAAATCACATTTCATGGTGTCACCCTCCCAGATACCAGCTCGAAAAAAAAAGGTAAGCCAGACAAAAGGGCTGCATTGCATACAGAACATAGAGTTGTTTTGCTTGAAAGGGTAACGAGGCTGTGAGCAAAGGAAGGGACAATGGACGTGCATTAAGGCTTTGTAGAATGTGATTGGTGGTACAAAACAATTTGAGAAGTTGGTAACACTTTAGTTAGAGGAACATATTTACCATTAATTAGTTGCTTATTAACATGCAAATTAGTAACATATTGGCTCTTAATTAGTCATTATTAAGTACTTATTAATGCCTTGCAATAATACTGGACTGTGAAACGGAATAATGTGCAATAACCTGTCACTTTACATATATATGCATATATATATATTTTGACTATTTATATTACTATACTATTGTGTATGCACCTTAGGGCAGTGTTTTTCAACCACTGTGCCGTGGGAGAATATCTAATTTCACCTATTTGGGTTAAAAATATTTTTTGCAAGCCAGTAGTTATAGTCTGCAAATGATGTGTTGTTGTTGAGTGTCGGTGCTGTCTGGAGCTCGGCAGAGTAACCGTGTAATACTCTTCTATATCAGTAGGTGGCAGCAGGTAGCTAATTGCTTTGTAGATGTCGGAAACAGCGGGAGGCAGTGTGCAGGTAAAAAAAGGTAACTAATGCTTAAACCAAAAATAAACAAAAGGTGAGTGCCCCTAAGAAAAGGTATTGAAGCTTAGGGAAGGCTATGCAGAACAAAACTAAAACTGTACTGGCTACAAAGTAAACACAAACAGAATGCTGGACGACAGCAAAGACTTACTGTGGAGCAAGGACAATGTACATCCGAACATGACATGACAATCAACAATGTCCCCACAAAGAAGGATAAAATCAAGTGAAATATTCTTGATTGCTAAAACAAAGTAGATGCGGGAAATATCGCTCAAAGGAAGACATGAAACTGCTACAGGAAAATACCAAAAAAAAGAGAAAAAGCCACCAAAATAGGAGCGCAAGACAAAAACTAAAACACTACACACAGGAAAACAGCAAAAAAACTCAAAATAAGTCACGGCGTGATGTTCGTGACAGTACACCTACTTTGAGACAAGTATAGTGATGCATGCTTGGTTATGGTTTAAAGTCACATCCAACAATTGCGACAACGACTTTTTACTGTCAACTAACTTTAGTTTATTAACAATTTCTGCTGGTGGTGTGCCTCCGGTTTTTTTCAACGCAAAAAATGTGCCTTGGCTCAAAAAAGGTTGAAAAACACTTTCCTTAGGGGATCTGCTCCAATTCCGTTGTTCTTTCAACATGTTCACTGTAATAACGACAATAAAACTCTATTTATTATATTCTTTTTCTGCGTGGCCTTATTATACAACCAGTAAGCCAGTAACACTTTAGTACGGGGAACATATTCACCATTACTAACTCTAACCCTAACCCTAACCCTAACCAGATAACTCAAAATTAAGTTGTTGTTACATAGAATATGTTCCCCTAGTTAAAGTTAAAGTTAAAGTACCCATGATTGTCACACACACAATAGGTGTGGCGAATTGATCATCACCCTTGATCACCCCCTGGGAGGTGAGAGGAGCAGTGAGCAGCAGCGGTGGCCGCGCCCGTGAATCATTTTTGGTGATTTAACCCCCAATTCCAACCCTTGATGCTGAGTGCCAAGCAGGGAAGAAATGTGTCCCATTTGTATAGTATTTGGTATGACTCGGCCGGGGTTTGAACTCACGACCTACCGATCTCAGGGCAGACACTCTAACCACTAGTGTCCAAATAACTCTAAATTAAGTCTTTGTTACTTTGAATATGTTCCCCCACTTAAGTTTTTCCAGTCACTGTTACGTTCTATTTATAAAGTCTCTTTAAAATGTTGGGTAACATTTTAGTATGGGGAACATATTCTAAGTAACAAAGACTTAATTTTGAGTTATTTGGACACTAGGGGAACATAATCTAAGTAACAAAGACTTAATTTGGAGTTATTTGGACACTAGAGGAACATATTCTAAGTAACAAATAATTAATCTAGAGTTATTTGGACACTAGGGGAACTTTTTCTAAGTAAAATATACTTAATTTTGAGTTATTTGGACACTAGGGGGACATATTTTAGGCAACAAAGACTTAATTTTGAGTTATTTGGACACTAGGGGAACATATTCTAAGTAAAGACTTAATTTTGAGTTATTTGGACACTAGGGGAACATATTTTGATTAACTAAGACTTAGTTTAGAGTTATTTGGACAGTAGGGGAACATATTCTAAGTAACACATGCTTAATTTAGAGTTATTTGGACACTAGGGGAACATATTTTAATTAACAAAGACTTAATTTAGAGTTTTTTGGACACTAGGGGAACATATTCTAAGTAACAAAGACTTAATTTAGAGTTATTTGGACACTAGGGGAACATATTCTAAGTAACAAAGACTTAATTTGGAGTTATTTGGACACTAGGGGAACATATTCTAAGTAAAACAGACTTAATTTGGAGTTATTTGGACACTAGGGGAACATATTCTAAGTAACAAAGACTTAATTTTGAGTTATTTGGACAATAGGGGAACATATTCTAAGTAAATACTTAAATTTGAGTTATTTGGACACTAGGAGAACATATTCTAAGTAACAAATAATTACTTTTGAGTTATTTGGACACTAGGGGAACATATTCTAAGTAACAAAGACTTAATTTGGAGTTATTTGGACACTAGGGGAACATAATCTAAGTAACAAAGTCTTAATTTGGAGTTATTTGGACACTAGAGGAACATATTTTAATTAACAAAGACTTAATCTAGAGTTATTTGGACAGTAGGGAAACATATTCTAAGTAACACATACTTAATTTAGAGTTATTTGGACACTAAGGGAACATATATCCTAAGTAACAAAGACTTAATTTTGAGTTATTTGGACACTAGGGGAATATATTCTAAGTAACAAAGACTTAATTTTGAGTTATTTGGACAATAGGGGAACATATTCTAAGTAAAGACTTAAGTTTGAGTTATTTGGACACTAGGGGAACATATTCTAAGTAACAAAGACTTAATGTTGAGTTATTTGGACACTAGGGGAACATATTCTAAGTAACAAAGACTTAATTTAGAGTTATTTGGACAGTAGGGGAACATATTCTAAGTAACACATACTTAATTTAGAGTTATTTGGACACTAGGGGAACATATTCTAAGTAACAAAGACTTAATTTTGAGTTATTTGGACACAAAAGGAACATATTCTAAGTAACAAAGACTCAATTTTGAGTTTTTTGGACACTAGGGGAACATATTCTAAGTAACAAAGACTTAATTTGGATTTATTTGGACACTAGGGGAACATAATCTAAGTAACACAGACTTAATTTGGGGTTATTTGGACACTATAGGAACATATTTTAATTAACAAAGACTTAATTTAGAGTTATTTGGACAGTAGGGGAACATATTCTAAGTAACACATACTTAATTTAGAGTTATTTGGACACTAGAGGAACATATTCTAAGTAACAAAGACTTAATTTTGAGTTATTTTGGACACTAGGGGTATATATTCTAAGTAACAAAGACTTACGTTTGAGTTATTTGGACACTAGGGGAACATATCCTAAATAACAAATACTTACTTTTGAGTTATTTGGACACTAGGGGAACATATTCTAAGTAACACAGACTTAATTTTGAGTTATTTGGACACTAGGAGAACATACTCTAAGTAATAAAGACTTAATTTAGAGTTATTTGAACACTAGGGAACATATTCTAAGTAACAAAGACTTAATTTTGAGTTATTTGGACACAAAAGGAACATATTCTAAGTAACAAATACTTAATTTTGAGTTATTTGGACACTAGGGGAACATATTCTAAGTAACAAAGACATAATTGTGAGTTATTTGGACACTTGGGGAACATATTCTAAATAACAAAGACTTAATTTTGAGTTATTCGGACACTAGGGGAACATATTTTAAGTAACAAATACTTTAATTTTGAGTTATTCGGACACTAGGGGAACATATTCTAAGTAACAAAGACTTAATTTAGAGTTATTTGGACACTAGGGGAACATAGTCTAAGTAACAAATACTTAATTTTGAGTTATTTGGACACTAGGGGAACATATTCTAAGTAACAAATACTTACTTTTGAGTTATTTGGACAGTAGGGGAACATATTCTAAGTAACAAAGACTTAATTTTGAGTTATTTGGACACAAAAGGAACATATTCTAAGTAACAAATACTTAATTTTGAGTTATTTGGACACTAGGGGAACATATTCTAAGTAACAAAGACATAATTGTGAGTTATTTGGACACTTGGGGAACATATTCTAAATAACAAAGACTTAATTTTGAGTTATTCGGACACTAGGGGAACATATTTTAAGTAACACATACTTTAATTTTGAGTTATTCGGACACTAGGGGAACATATTCTAAGTAACAAAGACTTAATTTAGAGTTATTTGGACACTAGGGGAACATAGTCTAAGTAACAAATACTTAATTTTGAGTTATTTGGACACTAGGGGAACATTTTCTAAGTAACAAATACTTACTTTTGAGTTATTTGGACAGTAGGGGAACATATTCTAAGTAACAAAGACTTAATTTTGAGTTATTTGGACACTAGGGGAACATATGCTAAGTAACAAAGACTTCATTTTGAGTTATTTGGACACTAGGGGAACATATTCTAAGTAACAAAGACTTAATTTGGAGTCATTTGGACAATAGGGGAACATATTCTAAGTAAAGACTTAAGTTTGAGTTATTTGGACACTAGGGGAACATATTCTAAGTAACAAAGACTCAATTTTGAGTTATTTGGACACTAGGGGAACATATTCTAAGTAACAAAGACTTAATTTTTAGTTATTTGGACACAAGGGGAACATATTCTAAGTAACAAAGACTAAATTTTGAGTTTTTTG
Organism: Nerophis lumbriciformis; assembly: GCF_033978685.3. NCBI lineage: Eukaryota > Metazoa > Chordata > Actinopteri > Syngnathiformes > Syngnathidae > Nerophis > Nerophis lumbriciformis. The sequence continues at coordinate 4,691,331 of NC_084582.2, read as the reverse complement.
GACACTAGGGGAACATATTCTAAGTAACAAAGACTTAATTTGGAGTTATTTGGACACTAGGAGAACATACTCTAAGTAATAAAGACTTAATTTAGAGTTATTTGGACACTAGGGAACATATTCTAAGTAAAGACTTAATTTAGAGTCATTTGGACACTAGGGGAACATATTCTAAGTAACAAATACTTAATTTGGAGTTATTTGGACACTAAGGGAACATATTCTAAGTAAAGACTTAATTGTGAGTTATTTGGACACTAGGAGAACATATTCTAAGTAACAAAGACTTAATTTGGAGTTATTTGGACACTAGGAGAGCATACTCTAAGTAATAAAGACTTAATTTAGAGTTATTTGGACACTAGGGAACATATTCTAAGTAAAGACTTAATTTAGAGTCATTTGGACACTAAGGGAACATATTCTAAGTAACAAATACTTAATTTGGAGTTATTTGGACACTAAGGGAACATATTCTAAGTAAAGACTTAATTGTGAGTTATTTGGACACTAGGGGAACATATTCTAAGTAACAAAGACTTAATTTAGAGTTATTTGGACACAAAAGGAACAAAATCCTAGTAACAAAGACTCAATTTTGAGTTATTTGGACACTAGGGGAACATATTCTAAGTAACAAATACTTTATTTTTAGTTATTTGGACACTAGGGGGACATATTCTAAGTAACAAAGACTCAATTTTGAGTTATTTGGACACTAGGGAACATATTCTAAGTAAAGACTTAATTTAGAGTCATTTGGACACTAGGGGAACATATTCTAAGTAACAAATACTTAATTTGGAGTTATTTGGACACTAAGGGAACATATTCTAAGTAAAGACTTAATTTAGAGTCATTTGGACACTAGGGGAACATATTCTAAGTAAAGACTTAAGTTTGAGTTATTTGGACACTAGGGAAACATATTCTAAGTAACAAAGACTCAATTTTGAGTTATTTGGACACTAGGGGAACATATTCTAAGTAACAAAGACTTAATTTTGAGTTATTCGGACACTAGGGGAACATATTCTAAGTAACAAAGACTCAATTTTGAGTTTTTTGGACACTAGGGGAACATATTCTAAGTAACAAAGACTTAATTTGGAGTTATTTGGACACTAGGAGAACATACTCTAAGTAATAAAGACTTAATTTAGAGTTATTTGGACACTAGGGAACATATTCTAAGTAAAGACTTAATTTAGAGTCATTTGGACACTAAGGGAACATATTCTAAGTAACAAATACTTAATTTGGAGTTATTTGGACACTAAGGGAACATATTCTAAGTAAAGACTTAATTGTGAGTTATTTGGACACTAGGGGAACATATTCTAAGTAACAAAGACTTAATTTTGAGTTATTGGGACACAAAAGGAACATATTCTAAGTAACAAAGACTCAATTTTGAGTTTTTTGGACACTAGGGGAACATATTCTAAGTAACAAAGACTTAATTTTGAGTTATTTGGACAATAGGGGAACATATTCTAAGTAAAGACTTAAGTTTGAGTTATTTGGACACTAGGGGAACCTATTCTAAGTAACAAAGACTTAATTTTGAGTTATTTGGACACTAAGGGAACATATTCTAAGTAATAAAGACTTAATTTAGAGTCATTTGGACACTACGGGGACATATTCTAAGTAAAGACTTAATTTTGAGTTATTTGGACACTACGGGAACATATTCTAAGTAACAAAGACTTAATTTTGAGTTATTTGGACAATAGGGGAACATATTCTAAGTAAAGACTTAAGTTTGAGTTATTTGGACACTAGGGGAACATATTCTAAGTAACAAAGACATAATTGTGAGTTATTTGGACACTTGGGGAACATATTCTAAGTAACAAAGACTTTATTTTTAGTTATTTGGACACTAGGGGAACATATTCTAAGTAACAAAGACTCAATTTTGAGTTTTTTGGACACTAGGGGAACATATTCTAAGTAACAAAGACTTAATTTGGAGTTATTTGGACACTAGGAGAACATACTCTAAGTAATAAAAACTTAATTTAGAGTTATTTGGACACTAGGGAACATATTCTAAGTAAAGACTTAATTTAGAGTCATTTGGACACTAGGGGAACATATTCTAAGTAACAAATACTTAATTTGGAGTTATTTGGACACTAAGGGAACATATTCTAAGTAAAGACTTAATTGTGAGTTATTTGGACACTAGGGGAACATATTCTAAGTAACAAAGACTTAATTTAGAGTTATTTGGACACAAAAGGAACAAAATCTTAGTAACAAAGACTCAATTTTGAGTTATTTGGACACTAGGGGAACATATTCTAAGTAACAAATACTTTATTTTTAGTTATTTGGACACTAGGGGGACATATTCTAAGTAACAAAGACTCAATTTTGAGTTATTTGGACACTAGGGGAACATATTCTAAGTAACAAAGACTTAATTTTGAGTCATTTGGTTAGGGTTAGAGGGTTAGGGTTGGAGTTATTGGTGAATATGTTCCCCATACTAAAGTGTGACCGGCGTACTGGTTGTATAATAAAGCCATGCCGAATAAGGCATCAATAAGTACTTAATAATGACTAATTAAGAGCCAATATGTTACTAATTTGCATGTTTAAAAGCAATTAAGTAATGGTGAATGTGTTCCCCATACTAAAGTGTTACCAAATGTTGATATTCTATGCCTCTATCGTCTTTCTTTTCTCAACTTTTTTTTTCCCTTTCCCTCACTCTTTTCCCCTTGCACCCCATCTCATTCGCACCACTCTCAAAGCCTCGACCGAAAAAAAAAAAAAAGAGAGAGTGAGTGGGGAGGGAAGTGATGGGAGAAAGGCAGGAGGCAGACAGGGGAGAGTCTGTGCGAGTGAAAGTGATACAAAGTGAGGGGAGGAGGTGAAAATGAGAGAGAGTTTCTTGTCTTGTCTGCTCCTGCTCGCCGCTCACTAATTCAGTCGATTCCTCAGACAGAGGCTTTTTTCTTCCCACTGTGAATGTGCTTTATCTGGCCGGAGTGTCCATCCAGCTGGCCATCTATCTGCGGTTGGGGGGGAGAAAAAAAAATAAACCTTGGTGTTTGTATATCGCACCTCTGTGTAAATGAGTTAGGCCAGTGCACAAAAAAAGGTGCATTGTATAATTAGCAACTGTGGGTTTTTTTTTGCAGTCACTGTCAAGCCAAAGTAGCCCCTCTTGGTTAGGGAATATGTCAGAGTCCGTATTTTCCGCACTATAAGGCGCGCCGGATTATTAGCCGCACCTTCAATGAATTACATATTTCATAACTTTGTCCACCAATAAGCCGCCCCGGATTATAAGCCGCGCCTACGCTGCGCTAAAGGGAATGTCAAAAAAACAGTCAGATAGTTCAGTCAAACTTTAATAATATATTGAAAACCAGCGTTCTAACAACTCTGTCCCAAAATGTACGCAAATGTGCAATCACAAACATAGTAAAATTCAAAATGGTGTAGAGCAATAGCAACATAATGTTGCTCGAACGTTAATGTCACAACACACAAAATAAACATAGCGCTCACCTTCTGAAGTTATTCTTCATTCGTAAATCCTTCGAATTCTTCGTCTTCGGTGTCCGAATTGAAAAGTTGCGCAAGCGTGGTATCCAAAATGGCCGGTTCCGTCTCGTCGAAGTCATCGGGAGTCAGTGTCGCTGTTGTTCTGTGAATCCTGCCTTCCGGAAAGCTCGGACCACAGTTGTGACCAAAATATCTGCCCAGGCATTTACGATCCACTGGCAAATGTTGGCGTATGTCGTCCGGCGCTGTCTGCCCGTCTTAGTGAAGGTGTGTTCGCCTTCGGAGCTGTGTGAAAAAAGCCAC